>NC_091541.1:340000-395000 GCF_042242935.1 Bactrocera oleae
TCAACCCCAAGTATTTGACTTGCGTCACGTACTTGATGCTGACCCCATTTACACGGACAATCGGTGGTCTAGCCGGCGACAATCTGCCCTTAAGCAGCATTGTAACCGTTTTGTCCATTGATATGTCCACACCAACACCTACACCCCAACTGTGGACAATTTCTATAAATCGGCCTCCCGCTCGCTCTATTTCGGACCTTGAGTGACCTTCAACTAAAAGAAGAAGGTCGTCCGCGTACCCACAACATTTGCATACTGGTTCAAGTTGTCCAAGCAGAGAGTCCATCATAAGGTTCCAAATATATGGACCACAGATGGATCCCTGCGGGCAGCCCCGGGCCACCCCAATCTCAACACTCCCATTCATTCCTACGATTGAGGCTTTTCTGTCCGAAAAGTAGCTGCGCCAGAGAGTAACTTCCGGGCAGCCGAGCTCCTCCAATCGTTCAATCACCCTATCCCAGATTAGGTAGTCAAATGCTCCCTTAAAGTCAACAAATATGCCAAGGACATATTCGTTGACGTTCTCCCTAACGGCACTCTGGACATACATCCAGGCATCCTCCACACTGCGTCCTTTCCTGAAACCATACTGCCTATCCGACCACATATCCCGCGTTAGGTCCTGAAGCCGTTCCACCATAACTCTTTCCAGCACTTTTCCAAGCACTGAAAGGAGACTGATGCCCCGATAAGAACGAGGATCACTCCTGATCTTATCAGGGGACTTCAGGAGAGGAACGACCCTAGCCTTTTCCACTCCCGTGGAAAATATCCCTCCCACACGCACTTATTGTAAATGGCCTCCAAGTATTCCGGAATGAACTTCCACATGCTTTTACACATCTCTCCGTTCAAACCATCGAAACCTGGGGATCGTTTACACCTGACCAGGCCAAAGGCGTATCCCAGCTCCCCATCATCTAGTGGAGGAACAGGTTCCTCATACGTTTGAGGTACCTGAGCCTCCGCCCTAGGAAAGAACGCTCCTAGCAGAACCCCCGCACAGTCTCTCCACATTGATAATACAGTATCACCAACGCGGAGAGAGGTGATATCCTCCCTCTTACGACCCCTACAGATCTTGTAGACCTGACCCCATGGGTCGTTCCTATTCTCCCCTACAAAACTCCTCCATTTCTCTTCCTTGGTTTTGACTAGCATTTGTTTGTAATCCCTCATCACACAACTAAATTCATACCTAATCTGGGACAGCCCATCAGAGTTTGACTGTCTGGCGCGTTGAAACTTTCGTCTCAATCGCCGGACAGCTCTCCTCTTCTTCGTTAGCTCTTTCGTCCACCACTTAAGTTTTCTCACTCTGAAGCTTTCGAACTTTCCGAGAACACTGTTGTTCACTTCCCACACTACATCGTATAGCCGAGAAATTTGCTCGTCCACCCCAAAGTCTTCAAACTCACTAAGCGGTATTTCTAATACCGCTTCCCTGACAGATCGTCTATATTGGTTCCAGTCGATACCAGAGGTACGCCATCGCCGCAATGGACTCTCATACGCCGAGGGAGGAGATTTAGGAGTAACCATAATTTGAATCAAGTTATGGTCACTCAATCCCCACCCTCCCCTAATCTCCCACCTAACATTAAAGGTCCTATTTGCTGCCTCATTGATGAAGGACACATCGATGTCGCTCACACCCCCAGGCCCATCAAACGTATACCACTCGCTTGGCTCGTTTAATATGTGAAGACTATTTGCCTCCACCCATTCGCTTAATACCTCGCCTCTAGTGTGGCTTTGATATCCTGACGAATGTCGGGATACCTTACTAAACCACATAGAGGACGAGGCATTCGCATCCATTCCTAGGATAAGCGGGCTACTACTGGCAAGTAGCAGTAGCTTATCCATGTACAGCAGGTAAGGCTCTAGAGGTTCGCTGTATTTGCAATAAACACTAGCGACTACCAATCTACCGAACTCCCCCTCTATGGATACACAAACACCCAGCTGTGACGAATCCAGAACTACGCAGTCGTAGCTAGGATTATTCACAACTATTGCGGCATTTCTCCTAAGGTCTGTGAAGACCCTAAAACCGCCAGGGAGACCCCGAACCACACCATTAGTGGCGTAGGGCTCCTGGAGTAAAGCGATGCCGCACCCACCCTCTAGCATACAACCCCCTAACTCGCACATTACGGCATAACAACCCTGACAATTTAGCTGTAAAATCGTCCCCATTAATGTCTAGAAAGGGCACGCTCTACTATGCCACAGTAGACTGGACAAGCAGCTGACATCATAAGATGCCCAGCTGGTCTACCCTTAAATGTATAGTTGCGACAATGTGGTGCATTGACGCAACTAGCAGCTCTGTGGCCTTCCTGACCACACCTACGGCAGACATCGGACTTGGCCTTACATTGCGCCACTCGATGGTCAAAGCCCATGCACCGAAAACAGCCGGCAACAGGGCTATCTGGTCGCACTCGGAAGGAAAACCACTTAATGTAGCACCTTCCCGCTTCTAAGAGGGCGGACATTACTTCCTCCGAACCCTCCAGAACGACGTTAGTTTTACCATCTGGCGCCACCTTCCAGGGGCGACTGACCAACCTAACGTCGGATTTCTTTGCCTCAGGACTTATATTCGTACTGAAGAGTTCTTCCATGAATTCCTCATGGGAGATCTCGGTGTGTACTCCTTGCACCACAACCCTTGGCCCCAATTTCCGGTTGATACTGACGTCCAACCCTACCTCCCCGAATTTTGCGTTAGTCGCCACTTTCTCCCTCTCAGAAACAGAAGGTGTGCGGATCACCGCTCCACCACCCTTTATCGGCCTAACATCATGGATCCTTACGCCAAGTGAAGGACCCACCTCCTTGACCACCTTTTTGATTACTTCCTTAGAGGAAGTTGCAGGCCCCTTACTCCTGACCACAACTGACTAGGTCTCCACCGGCTTCGGCGACATCGGCGCTATTGCCTTTAGCACGGGTGCTGGAGGGGCAGGCGCCGAAATCGCGGGAGCCACCGTTGGTCTGTTCACTCGCGGTCCCCCACAACTTCCCTTAAGGGCATCCACCTGCCCGCGAAGATGCGCGTTCTCCGCAATTATCGTCATCAGGAGTGCCTCGTACTTCGAGGCAAGCTCCATTAGACTCTTCATGTCAGGGACCTCCATGTTCTTCCCCCCAAAAACCAAAGCGCTAACCTCAGCTGTTACCGCTTTCATAGCTGCAACATGGGTTATAGCGCCACCCCCAACAACACCCCCCTTATTGGTATTATTCTCCCCTTTCATACCTTTCCTCTTTTCCCCTTCTCGCATTTTGCTTCCTCCTGCCTCCTTTGCTGCTCCGGCTACGGGTTTCGACGCTCCCGTCTCGCTGGCGCTCTCGCACGACCTCCCCAACGGGGGAGTGACCAGCCGAGCCTTTCTGTGCGGTGGGGGCTTCTCCACTTCCTCTTCGCCCGCCGATAACGCTGCCGTAATCATTACGACTTCCGAGTCATCGCTTTCGGCGGGTGCCTTCGCTCCTCGCCTTCGTGGTGGAGACATTCTTCTCCGACCGTCCGGTACACTCGCGATCGCGTACCTACTACACAAGCACGTAAAACTACAAAAGTTTGAAATCGGCACTCGCGAACGCGTACCTGCACTACAACAATGTTGTCAGTGGCCTTCAGTTTATTGCGGTCCACACAAAACCGCTGCCCGAACTGTTTGTGGACAACAGTGACCGCACTGTCCTTTGTTATACACACACAAAACTTCACACCAGGCAATAACACTGCCTATTGTTTGTAAGCCGTTTTAAACGTGCCTAAATTGTCACTGGCCTTCGCACCAGGCAATAACACAGTCTATTGTTTGTATTGTCACTGTACACTAGCACTACAATTTTTAAAAGCAATTACTCGCGGTAATGCTTTATGTGTCTCTGGCCTTCGATTTAATTCGCGCCAGGCAATTGTATGCTTTCTATGATTTCTGTTAACAGAAAATTCACTATATCAAAACTGTCACTCTTCAATGCGCGAACACGACCGTTCACTTCGAGTGTCTACAACTGAGTGAGTGAGTAGATAGGGACAACGTCCGGTGTGTTTAACGTGAGTACCTGCCGTCGACGGCCTTATCTCACGGCGCTCAAAAGCACAGCGTATCAATACAATGCGTTGATCAGCGCCCCGAAAATGCTAGGCATTTTTCAGTACCGATTGGTAGTGTGGGATGGACACACTACACACCTTTGTAAGGTTCGAGGCCTATCTAAAACCTCTGCCGTACTTTGGGTCCGGCACCCGGTTGCAATGCAACTCCACATTGAACTGACAAAACGTCAGTTCTTCCCGCATTTGGGTATAAACCACAACCACCACGATACTCCCCGAAGGGCCAGTCCGCACGAGCAGGTTGGAGCGAACTCCAAGGGCCCCTGCTCCCCGTGGTACCAGAAGTCTCCGGTCAGACCTCGTAGCCGAAACTACTACCAGTTGAGCATCCATACTGCTCTGGACTGGCGACCAGGGGCTAGACCCCATCCACTCCACACAATCACTCATCTTACACACTAAAAGCTAACCCTAACCTTCAGTTAAACGCCTTCGCCGCTTAAATAACTCCCGCGCAAAAATTCCTAACTGTTCAGTATACTCATTGCTAGAAACTACATTACCTACAATTAAACGTCCGTCTGTCCAACTAATCCCCACACCCCCAATATTCCTAATGTCTGAATACATCGGGCATTCTGCAATAACATGCACCCAATCCTCCATACGCGCCCCACACAAACACCCCGAACTATCAGAAAGGTGCCTCCGATACAAAAATGCATTCAGAGGCCCATGCCCCTTAAGCAAAAATCCCAGACTCAAACAAAATCTGAAGTCTGGGTTACCCTCAACAAACGTAACATCCCGGATGTATTCATATGTCACCCGACCCTTAGGGCTATTATCCCAACGGTCCTGCCACCTACGCCTAACCTTAAAATCTAGCAGCCTCTTGCTCTCTAGATAACCCACCCTCTCAAGATCAATACCACCTGTCCAATCTGTCCGCAGCATAGAAATACTCAAGCCCCTTCTTAATCTGAATGCAACAGCACGCTGTATAACAATCAGATCAAGAGGGGGTGCACCCAACAACACCTGCATTGCATCCGTCGAAACAGTGCGACAAACAGGCAAACATGCAAGCATCATGCAACGTTGCACCGAGAGGAGTTTTCGGCGACCAGAAACCGTCATCGCTGATTCCCACCAAACAGCAGCCCCATAAGTGGCACAAGCCACAAACAAGCCACGATATATGGTGCGAACAGCACGGCGTCCAAGGCCATAATCACTCCTCAAAATGCGTCGCACTTTGCCAACAATTGCCTGCAGCCGCTCCCCCACACGCACCAAATGTGGGGTGAAACACATTCTTTCTCCTATAGTCAACCCCAGGTACTTAACTTCCTTCTCATACCTGATGTTGACCCCATTCACCTTGACAATCGGAGGACGAACCGGCGACAATCTGCCCTTAAGCAGCATTGTAACCGTTTTGTCCACCGATATGTCAACCCCCACATCTAAACCCCAGCTATTTACAATTTCTAAAAATTGTCCCCCCGACCGTTCTAACTCAGACCGCGATCGACCCTCAACGAGAAGAAGAAGGTCGTCCGCATACGCACAACATTTACAGAAGAGCTCGAGCTGTCCAAGCAGAGAGTCCATCATAAGGTTCCAAATATATGGACCGCAGATGGATCCCTGCGGGCAGCCACGAACCACTCCAATTTCAACACTTCCATTCATACTTACTAGAGAAGCTTTTCTCTCCGAAAAGTAACTCCGCCAAAGAGTAAATTCCGGACAGCCAAGCTCCTCCAGCCGCTGCAAAACTCTATCCCACCTTAAATAATCAAACGCTCCCTTGAAGTCAACAAATATGCCAAGGACATATTTGTTGACATTCTCCTCAACAACACTCTGAACATAAAACCAAGCATATTCTGTACTGCGTTCTTCCCTGAACCCATACTGCCTATCCGACTATGTACCCCGCGTTAGCTCCTGAAGCCGTTCCACCATAACTCTTTCCAACACTTTTCCACCTACCTGAAGGAGACTGATGCCCCGATAAGAGCGAGGATCGCTCCTAATCTTATCAGGAGACTTCAGGAGAGGTACAACCCTAGCAATTTTCCACTAGCGTGGAAAATAACCCTCCCACACGCACTTATCATAAATGGCCCCCAAGTATTCCGGAATGAACTTCCACAAGCTTTTACACATCTCTCCGTTCAAACCATCAAAACCCGGGGACCGTTTAGACCTGACCAGGCCAAAGGCATACCCCAACTCCCCATCATCTAATGGAGGGACAGGTACCTCCTGTGCTTGGGGTACCTGAACCTCCGCCCTAGGAAAGAACGCACCTAATAGAACCCCCGCACATGTAGATAGGGACAACGTCCGGTGTGTTTAACGTGAGTACCTGCCGTCGACGGCCTTATCTCACGGCGCTCAAAAGCACAGCGTATCAATACAATGCGTTGATCAGCGCCCCGAAAATGCTAGGCATTTTTCAGTACCGATTGGTAGTGTGGAATGGACACACTACACACCTTGGTAAGGTTCGAGGCCTATCTAAAACCTCTGCCGTACTTTGGGTCTGGCACCCGGTTGCAATGCAACTCCACATTGAACTGACAAAACGTCAGCTCTTCCCGCATTTGGGTATAAACCACAACCACCACGATACTCCCCGAAGGGCCAGTCCGCACGAGCAGGTTGGAGCGAACTCCAAGGGCCCCTGCTCCCCGTGGTACCAGAATTAAGTCTCCGGTCAGACCTCGTAGCCGAAGCTACTACCAGTTGTGCCTCCATACAGCTCTGGACTGGTAACCAAGGGTTGAACCCCATACGCACATTACACTCACACACCTTTCACACAAGAAGCTAACCCTAACTCACAGTTAAACGCCTCCGCCGCCTAAACAATTCACGCGCAAACGACCCTAACTGTTCGGCATTCCGACTAGTGGAGATCACACCGCTAACATCTAACCGTCCATCAGTCCAGCTAATCCCCATACCCCCTAGGTCCCTAATGTCCGAGTACATCGGGCACTCCGCGATCAAGTGAACCCAGTCTTCACATCGCGCCCCACACAAACACCCCGACCTATCAGAAAGGTGCCTCTGATGCAAAAATGCATTCAGAGGCCCATGCCCCGTTAACAAAAAACCCAGACTCAGACAAAATCTGAAGTCTGGGTTACCCTCAACGAACCTAACATCCCGGATGTACTCATAAGTCACCCGACCGTTAGGACTATTGTCCCAACGGTCTTGCCACCTACTCCTAACCCTATCATCTAGAAGCCTCTTGCTCCCTAGAAATCCCTCCCTCTCCACATCATCATCGGAAATCCAATCATTCCGCAGCAATGACACACTCAAGCCCCTTCTTAACCTGAATGCAACAGCTCGCTGTACAACAATCAGAGCTCGCTGTACAACAGTCAAGAGGGGGTGCACCTAATAAAACCTGCATCGCATCCGTTGAAACGGTGCGACATACAGGCAAACATGCAAGCATCATGCAACGTTGCACCGAGAGGAGTTTTCGGCGACCAGAGACCGTCAACGCTGTTTCCCACCGGCGGCTCCATAAGTAGCACAAGCTACAAATAGACCACGATATATGGTGCGAACAGCACGACGTCCAAGGCCCCAATCGCTCCTCAAAATGCGTCGCACTTTGCCTACGACTGCCTGCAGTCGATCCTTCAAATTCGCCAAGTGTGGAGTAAAACACATTCTTTCACTCATAGTCAGCCCCAGGTATTTGACTTGCGTCACATACCTGATGCTGACCCCATTCACACGGACAATCGGTGGACGAACCGAAGACAATCTGCCCTTAAGCAGCATTGTCACCGTTTTGTCCATCGATATGTCAACCCCCACACCTAAACCCCAACTATTTACAATTTCTAAAAATTGTCCTCCCGCCCGCTCTAACTTAAATCGCGATCGACGTTCAACCAGAAGGAGAAGGTCGTCCGCATACGCACAACATTTACAGAGGGGTTCGAGCTGTCCAAGCAGAGAGTCCATCATGAGGTTCCAAATATATGGACCGCAGATGGATCCGTGCGGGCAGCCACGAAGCACTTTTCCAAGTACTGGAAGAAGACTGATGCCCCGATAAGAACGAGGATCGCTCCTGATCTTATCCGGGGACTTCAGGAGAGGAACAACCCTAGAAATTTTCCACTCGCGTGGAAAATAACCCTCCCACACACACTTATTATAAATGGCCTCCAAGTATTCCGGAATGAACTTCCACAAGCTTTTACACATCTGTCCGTTCAAACCATCAAAACCTGGGGACCGTTTAGACCTGACCAGGCCAAAGGCGTACCCCAACTCTCCATCGTCTAACGGAGGGACAGGTACCTCTTGTGCTTGAGGTACCAGAACCTCCGCCCTAGGAAAGAACGCTCCTAACAAAGCCCCCGCACACTCTCTCCACGTTGATAACATAGTGTCACCAACGCGAAGAGAGGTGATATCCTCCCTCTAACGACCCCGGCAGATCCTATAGACCTGATCCCACGGGTCGTCCCTATTTTCCCCTACAAAATTCCTCCACTCCTGCTCTTTAATTTTAATCAAATATCCTTGTATTCCCTAACCGCACAACTAAATTTATGCCTAAGCTGGGACAGCCTGTCAGAATCGGACCGTCGAGCGCGTTGAAACTTCCGCCTAAATCGCCTGACAGTCCTCCTCTTCAAGGTTAACTCTCGCGTCCACCACTTGATTTTCCTAACCATAAAACTTTCACACTTTCTAAGTACCCTATCATATACCCCCCACACTACCTCATAGAGACGAGCAATCTGACGAGCAATTTGGATCAAATTATGATCACTCAATCCCCACATTCCCTTAACCTCCCATCTAGCTACGAACGCCCTATCTGCTGCCTGATTCATAAGCGTCACGTCAATGTCACTCACGCCCCCAGGCCCATCAAATGTGTACCATTCACTCGGCTCATTCACAATGTGGAGGTTTTAAGCCACCACCCATTCACTTAATGCATCGCCTCGACTGTGGCTTTGATATCCAGACGAATGCCGGGATACCTTACTAAACCACATCGAAGACGAGGCATTCGCATCCAGCCCTAGGATAAATGGGCTACTACTCGCAAGAAGTAGTAGCTTATCCATGTAGCCCAGGTAGGGCTCTAGGGGCTCGCTAAATTTGCAGTACAAACTAGCTACGATCAGCCTACAGTAGATAGGGACAACGTCCGGTGTGTTTAACGTGAGTACCTGCCGTCGACGGCCTTATCTCACGGCGCTCAGAAGCACATCGTATCAATACAATGCGTTGATCAGCGCCCCGAAAATGCTAGGCATTTTTCAGTACCGATTGGTAGTGTGGGATGGACACACTACACACCTTTGTAAGGTTCGAGGCCTATCTAAAACCTCTGCCGTACTTTGGGTCCGGCACCCGGTTGCAATGCAACTCCACATTGAACTGACAAAACGTCAGTTCTTCCCGCATTTGGGTATAGACCACAACCACCACGATACTCCCCGAAAGGCCAGTCCGCACGAGCAGGTTGGAGCGAACTCCAAGGGCCCCTGCTCCCCGTGGTACCAGAAGTCTCCGGTCAGACCTCGTAGCCGAAACTACTACCAGTTGAGCATCCATACTGCTCTGGACTGGCGACCAGGGGCTAGACCCCATTCACTCCACACAATCACTCATCTTACACACTAAAAGCTAACCCTAACCTTCAGTTAAACGCCTTCGCCGCTTAAATAACTCCCGCGCAAACATTCCTAACTGTTCAGTATACTCATTGCTAGAAACTACATTACCTACAATTAAACGTCCGTCAGTCCAACTAATCCCCACACCCCCATTATTCCTAATGTCTGAATACATCGGGCATTCTGCAATAACATGCACCCAATCCTCCATACGCGCCCCAAACAAACATCCCGAACTATCAGAAAGGTGCCTCCGATACAAAAATGCATTCAGAGGCCCATGCCTCGTAAGCAAAAATCCCAGACTCAAACAAAATCTGAAGTCTGGGTTACCCTCAACAAACGTAACATCCCGGATGTATTCATATGTCACCCGATCTTTAGGGCTATTATCCCAACGGTCCTGCCACCTACGCCTAACCTTAAAATCTAGCAGCCTCTTGCTCTCTAGATAACCCACCCTCTCAACATCAATACCATCTGTCCAATCTGTCCGCAACATAGAAATACTCAAGCCCCTTCTTAATCTGAATGCAACAGCACGCTGTATAACAATCAGATCAAGAGGGGGTGCACCCAACAACACCTGCATTGCATCCGTCGAAACAGTGCGACAAACAGGCAAACATGCAAGCATCATGCAACGTTGCACCGAGAGGAGTTTTCGGCGACCAGAAACCGTCATCGCTGATTCCCACCACACAGCAGCCCCATAAGTGGCACAAGCCACAAACAAGCCACGATATATGGTGCGAACAGCACGGCGTCCAAGGCCCCAATCACTCCTCAAAATGCGTCGCACTTTGCCAACAATTGCCTGAAGCCGCTCCCCCACACGCACCAAATGTGGGGTGAAACACATTCTTTCTCCTATAGTCAACCCCAGGTACTTAACTTCCTTCACATACCTGATGTTGACCCCATTCACCTTGACAATCGGTGGACGAACCGGCGACAATCTGCCCTTAAGCAACATTGTAACCGTTTTGTCCACCGATATGTCAACCCCCACATCTAAACCCCAGCTATTTACAATTTCTAAAAATTGTCCCCCCGACCGTTCTAACTCAGACCGCGGTCGACCCTCAACGAGAAGAAGAAGGTCGTCCGCATACGCACAACATTTACAGAGGGGCTCGAGCTGTCCAAGCAGAGAGTCCATCATAAGGTTCCAAATATATGGACCGCAGATGGATCCCTGCGGGCAGCCACGAACCACTCCAATTTCAACACTTCCATTCATACTTACTAGAGAAGCTTTTCTCTCCGAAAAGTAACTCCGCCCAAGAGTAATTTCCGGACAGCCAAGCTCCTCCAGCCGCTGCAAAACTCTATCCCACCTTAAATAATCAAACGCTCCCTTGAAGTCAACAAATATGCCAAGGACATATTTGTTGACATTCTCCTTAACAACACTCTGAACATAAAACCAAGCATCCTCTGTACTGCGTCCTTCCCTGAACCCATACTGCCTATCCGACCATATAACCCGCGTTAGCTCCTGAAGCCGTTCCACAATAACTCTTTCCAATACTTTTCCAAGTACTGGAAGAAGACTGATGCCCCGATAAGAGCGAGGATCACTCCTGATCTTATTAGGAGACTTCAGGAGAGGTACAACCCTAGCAATTTTCCACTCGCGTGGAAAATAACCCTCCCACACGCACTTATCATAAATGGCCTCCAAGTATTCCGGAATGAACTTCCACAAGCTTTTACACATCTCTCCGTTCAAACCATCAAAACCTATGGACCGTTTAGACCTGACCAGGCCAAAGGCATACCCCAACTCCCCATCATCTAATGGAGGGACAGGTACCTCTTGTGCTTGGGGTACCTGAACCTCCGCCCTAGGAAAGAACGCACCTAATAGAACCCCCGCGCACTCTCTCCACGTAGATAACACAGTGTCACCTACGCAAGGGGAGGTGATATCATCTCTCTTACGACCCCTGCAGATCTTATAAATCTGACCCCAGGGGTCATCCCTATTTTCACTAACAAAACTTCTCCATTCATATTCTTTTACCCTAACTAACATATCTTTATATTCCCTTATTTCACAACAAAAATCATACCTAACCTGAGCCAACCTGTCTGAATTGGACCGTCGAGCGCGTTGAAACTTTTGCCTCAATCGCCTGACATCATTAACAACCCACACTATCTCGTAAAGACGAGCAATCTGCTCATCAACCCCCAAGCCCTCAAACTCACTAAGCGGTATTTCCAATACCGCTTCCCTAACACACCGTCCATATTGGTTCAAGTCAATACCAGAGGTACGCCATCGCCGCAACGGACTTACGAACTGTAAAGAGGGGGACTGAGAAGAAACCATAATTTGAATCAAATTATGATCACTCGATCCGCACCCTCCCTTAATTTCCCAGCCAACACGAAACACTCTATTTGCTGCCTCGTTCATCAAAGTCACGTCAATGTCACTGACACCCCTAGGCCCATCAAAAGTATACCACTCACTCGGCTCGTTTAGAATGTGAAGGTTTTTACCCACCACCCATTTACTTAATACCACTCCACGACTGTGGCTTTGATATCCAGACGAATGCCGGGATACCTTACTAAACCACATCGAAGACGTGGCATTCGCGTCCAAGCCAAGTATAAGAGGACTACCACTCGCAAGTAGTAGTACCTTATCCATGTAACTCAGATTAGGCTCTAAGGGCTCACCAAATTTACAATAGATACTAGCAACAAGTATTCTACCAAACCCCCCCTCTACAGAAACACATACACCATAGCAACAAGTATTCTACCAAACCCCCCCTCTACAGAAACACATACACCCAGTTGTGAGGAATCCACAACTACACAATCATAGTTGGGATCACTCACAACAATTGCAGCACGTCCAAAAAGACCCTAAAACCACCAGGAAGACCCCGAACCACCCCATTAGTGGCATAGGGCTCCTGGAGCAAGGCAATGCCGCACCCCCCCTCAGCCATATACCCCCCCAACTCGCACATTACGGCATACGACCCCTGACAGTTTAACTGAATAATCCCCCCCATTAGTGTCTGGCGAGGGCGCGCTCAACAATCCCACAATATATCGGGCAGACAGCCGACATCATAAAATGCCCAGCTGGTCTACCCTTGAATGCGCAGTTGCGGCAATGGAGTGCATTGACGCAGCTGGCAGCCCTGTGGCCTTCCTGACCGCACCTCCGGCAGACATCCGATTTGGCCCTACACACAGCCACTCTATGGTCGAAACTCATACACCGGAAACAGCCAGCCACGGGGCTATCCGGTCGCACCCGGAAGGAGAACCACTTAATGTAGCACCTACCAGCCTCCAAGAGGGCGGACATAATTTTGTCCGTACCTTCAAGGACGACATTGGTGCTACCATCAGGGGCCACCTTCCAAGGACGACTGACCATCCTCACATCTGACCTCAGGGACGCCGGGCTGAAATCCTGAAGGTTCAGCCGGAGTAACTCTTCCATGAACTCATCATGGGGGATCTCCGTGTGAACCCCCTGGATTACAACCCGAGGACCCAGCTTCCGGTTGACAGTCACGTCCAACCCCACCTCCCCGAATTTCGCATTTTTCACCACTTTCTCCCTCTCTAAGACAGAGGGAGTGCGGATAACCGCCCCACCACCCTTAATTGGCCTAACCTCATGGATCCTTACCCCCAGAGAAGGACCCACCTCCTTAACAACTTTTTTGACAACTTCCTCAGAGGAAGCTGCATGCCCCTTACTCCTAACCACAACGGACCAGGTCTCAACAGGCCTCGACGCCACCGGTGCAATCGCGTCCAGTACAGGTGCTGGGGGTGGAGGCATCGGTGCCGATGGAGCCGGCATTGACCTGCTCGGTGGCGAGGAGTGTCCCCCACAGCCTCTTCTAAGGGCGTCAACTTGACCGCGAAGATGGGCATTCTCGGTAATAACCGTCATTAGGAGTGCTTCATATTTAGAAGCAAGCTCCATCAGCCACGGTTTCCATCTCAAACTTCTTGTCTCCAAAGACCAACCCGCTTAGCTCCCCAGTAATCCTCTTCACAGCAGCAACATGGCTTACCGCACTACCACCAACAGCAACAGCGCCCTTGGCAAATTCACGGTTGCCACCCTTACTATCCTTCTTCTTCACCATGTTGGAACTAACACCTATTTCCTTTCCACCCTCACTAACACGCCCAACACCTCTTCCAGCCTTAACCTCACCACCTTTATCAACACTCATCTTAGTGTCACCCCCCTTCTTAACTGTGTCAGTAGTATCCCCTGTCTCACTACTCGAACTACTGCTTTCACTGGAGTCAGTGAAGCGCACAAAGCCCCACGATTTCGCCAAAGGTGGTGACCTCAACCTAACCTTTCTGCGCAGCGGTGACCCATCAGTAGGTGACACTGCACTATCCTCACCGGACGACGCCTCCATTTTTGTAGGCACAGACCCATCGCTCTCAGCAAGGGACTTAACCTTCCTCCTCCGTGGGGGAGGCATCTTCAACCTAGATCCCCTACCAGGCAGGCTGATCCGCCGGTAAAAAACACTGGCGCAGAAGCCCCTGTTCCGGAAAGATCAAACAGTCGCTCACCAGGCACGTGCGATTGAACGCACTGAAGTAGCTAACTCGCGCGTAAACCCGCTCAATAGTAGTTACCACCCAAACAGTCGATTATCGCGTTATCGCAGGGACACAACTCACACCTCCAGCCAAAGGCGTGGAAGAGGTCACTCAATTAACCGCCGGACAGAACAAAGTCCCCGTAACGGTTGCGAATCGACCGATGTGACGTTGTATCAATCGCACCGTGGGCTAAAAGTCAACCACTATGACCTTAATTCACCCTGGAGTCAGCGCCTCCAATACTAGGACAACCACTAACACCCTGAGACTACGGACGGGCCCACCTACAAAAACTGCTGTACCCTAATCTACGAATCTAATCCAGAAAAAAAAAAAAAAAAAAAAAAATTTCACAACTATCCCACACCCTAACACACCCACTTGCACAAACGCAGGCGTTGTAATCGCCAACTACAAAATTTACAAAAATTTACAAAAATTTCTCAAAAAACCACTGTACACAAATCTACTTGCAAGCTAAAATAAAATTTTCACTCAAGTAGGCGTTGTATTCGTATTCAAAGCCAACTGAGTAATTTTGAAAAAATTCCCCAACAAAACCACTGTACGCAAATCTACCTGCAAGCTAAAAATAAAACTTTCACTCAAGTAGGCGTTGTAATCATATACAAAGCCTACTACAATAAACACAAAAAGGCTCTAGTATATAAAGTACCTGAGCACCAAAAAGCTACTCTTCAATACCCAAAGGGCCGAACCCAATGAGCAGATTGAACAGAAGTCCAAGGGCTTTCTGCTCCCCGTGGTACCGGAAAGTCTCCGGTCAGACTGCGTAGCCTAAACTACTGCCAGTTGAGCTCCCCATTACTCAAATGACTGGTGACATTTGTCGCTTGAACTTCAAATGTCTTTTTATTCGCTTTTTTCATTTAAAGTGTTTCTAATATCAGTTCAAGCTGAGTATTATAGCACTATCACTCCACATCCTATGCTGATATTACTGAGCAAGGTATATAATAACAGTCATAGTGCATATTGGCTTTTAGTCGCCTTTTACGACAGGCATGCCTTGCCGCGGGCATATTCTATCCCCTGCCCGCAGAGGTGGTAGATAGAGACAACTTTCGTTGTAGATTTACGTGAGTACCTGCCGGCGACGGCCTTACCTCACGGTGTTCAAAAACACAACGTATCAATACAATGCGTTGATCAGCGCCCCAAACAATACGAGCTTTTTTCAAGTATTTATTTGGATACCAGTGGCAGTGTGTCTGGGTCCACACTACCATCTTGGTGTGATTCGAGGCCGACCTAAAACCTCTTCCGTTTTCGGGTACGGCACCCAGTTACTTGTGCAACTTCTTTTTTCGAACTGAAAATTCAGTTTTTACAGCATTTAGGCTTAAACCACAGCCACCACGATACTCCCCAAAGGGCCGAACCCAATGAGCAGATTGAACAGAAATGCAAGGGCTGTCTGCTCCCCGTGGTACCAGAAAGTCTCCGGTCAGACTGCGTAGCCTAAACTACTGCCAGTTGAGCTCCCTATTACTCAAATGACTGGTGACATTTGTCGCTTGAACTTCAAATGTCTTTTTACTCGCTTTTTTCATTTAAAGTGTTTCTAATATCAGTTCAAGCTGAGTATTATAGCACTATCACTCCACATACTATGCTGATATTACTGAGCAAGGTATATAATAACAGTCATAGTGCATATTGGCTTTTAGTCGCCTTTTACGACAGGCATGCCTTGCCGCGGGCATATTCTATCCCCTGCACGCAGGGGTAAGGTAGATAGGGACAAGGTCCGGTGTGTTTAACGTGAGTACCTGCCGACGACGGCCTTACCTCACGCTGTTCAAAAACACAACGTATCAATACAATGCGTTGATCAGCGCCCCAAACAATACGAGCTTTTTGCAAGTATTTATTTGGATACCAGTGGCAGTGTGTCTGGGTCCACACTACCATCTTGGTGTGATTCGAGGCCGACCTAAAACCTCTTCCGTTTTCGGGTACGGCACCCAGTTACTTGTGCAACTTCTTTTTTCGAACTGAAAATTCAGTTCTTCCCGCATTTGGGTATAAACCACAACCACCACGATACTCCCCGAAGGACCAGTCCGCACGAGGAAGTTGGAGCGAACTCCAAGGGCCCCTGCTCCCCGTGGTACCAGAATTAAGTCTCCGGTCAGACCTCGTAGCCGAAACTACTACCAGTTGAGCATCCATACTGCTCTGGACTGGCGACCAGGGGCTAGACCCCATTCACTCCACACAATCACTCATCTTACACACTAAAAGCTAACCCTAACCTTCAGTTAAACGCCTTCGCCGCTTAAATAACTCCCGCGCAAACATTCCTAACTGTTCAGTATACTCATTGCTAGAAACTACATTACCTACAATTAAACGTCCGTCTGTCCAACTAATCCCCACACCCCCAATATTCCTAATGTCTGAATACATCGGGCATTCTGCATTAACATGCACCCAATCTTCCATACGCGCCCCACACAAACACCCCGAACTATCAGAAAGGTGCCTCCGATACAAAAATGCATTCAGAGGCCCATGCCCCGTAAGCAAAAATCCCAGGCTCAAACAAAATCTGAAGTCTGGGTTACCCTCAACAAACGTAACATCCCGGATGTATTCATATGTCACCCGACCCTTAGGGCTATTATCCCAACGGTCCTGCCACCTACGCCTAACCTTAAAATCTAGCAGCCTCTTGCTCTCTAGATAACCCACCCTCTCAACATCAATACCATCTGTCCAATCTGTCCGCAGCATAGAAATACTCAAGCCCCTTCTTAATCTGAATGCAACAGCACGCTGTATAACAATCAGATCAAGAGGGGGTGCACCCAACAACACCTGCATTGCATCCGTCGAAACAGTGCGACAAACAGGCAAACATGCAAGCATCATGCAACGTTGCACCGAGAGGAGTTTTCGGCGACCAGAAACCGTCATCGCTGATTCCCACCACACAGCAGCCCCATAAGTGGCACAAGCCACAAACAAGCCACGATATATGGTGCGAACAGCATGGCGTCCAAGGCCCCAATCACTCCTCAAAATGCGTCGCACTTTGCCAACAATTGCCTGAAGCCGCTCCCCCATGCGCACCAAATGTGGGGTGAAACACATTCTTTCTCCTATAGTCAACCCCAGGTACTTAACTTCCTTCACATACCTGATGTTGACCCCATTCACCTTGACAATCGGTGGACGAACCGGCGACAATCTGCCCTTAAGCAGCACTGTAACCGTTTTGTCCACCGATATGTCAACCCCCACATCTAAGCCCCAGCTATTTACAATTTCTAACAATTGTCCCCCCGACCGTTCTAACTCAGACCGCGCTCGACCCTCAACGAGAAGAAGAAGGTCGTCCGCATACGCACAACATTTACAGAGGGGCTCGAGCTGTCCAAGCAGAGAGTCCATCATAAGGTTCCAAATATATGGACCGCAGATGGATCCCTGCGGACAGCCACGAACCACTCCAATTTCAACACTTCCATTCATACTTACTAGAGAAGCTTTTCTCTCCGAAAAGTAACTCCGCCAAAGAGTAATTTCCGGACAGCCAAGCTCCTCCAGCCGCTGCAAAACTCTATCCCACCTTAAATAATCAAACGCTCCCTGGAAGTCAACAAATATGCCAAGGACATATTTGTTGACATTCTCCTTAACAACACTCTGAACATAAAACCAAGCATCCTCTGTACTGCGTCCTTCCCTGAACCCATACTGCCTATCCGACCATATAACCCGCGTTAGCTCCTGAAGCCGTTCCACCATAACTCTTTCCAATACTTTTCCAAGTACTGGAAGAAGACTGATGCCCCGATAAGAGCGAGGATCACTCCTGAACTTATTAGGAGACTTCAGGAGAGGTACAACCCTAGCAATTTTCCACTCGCGTGAAAAATAACCCTCCCACACGCACTTATCATAAATGGCCTCCAAGTATTCCGGAATGAACTTCCACAAGCTTTTACACATCTCTCCGTTCAAACCATCAAAACCTGGGGACCGTTTAGACCTGACCAGGCCAAAAGCATACCCCAACTCCCCATCATCTAATGGAGGGACAGGTACCTCCTGTGCTTGGGGTACCTGAACCTCCGCCCTAGGAAAGAACGCACTTAATAGAACCCCCGCGCACTCTCTCCACGTAGATAACACAGTGTCACCTACGCAAAGAGAGGTGATATCATCTCTCTTACGACCCCTGCAGATCTTATAGATCTGACCCCAGGGGTCATCCCTATTTTCACTAACAAAATTTCTCCATTCATATTCTTTAACCCTAACTAACATATCTTTATATTCCCTAATTTCACAACCAAAATCATACCTAACCTGTCTGAATTGGACCGTCGAGCGCGTTGAAACTTTCGCCTCAATCGCCCACCATTTTATTTTCCTAAGCTTAAAACTTTCACACTTCTTAAGTTCCCTATCATTAACAACCCACACTATCTCGTAAAGACGAGCAATCTGCTCATCAACCCCCAAGCCCTCAAACTCACCAAGCGGTATCTCCAATACCGCTTCCCTAACACACCGTCCATATTGGTTCAAGTCAATACCAGAGGTACGCCATCGCCGCAACGGACTTACGAACTGTAAAGGGGGGGACTGAGAAGAAACCATAATTTGAATCAAATTATGATCACTCAAACCCCACCCTCCCTTAATTTCCCACCCAACACGAAACATTCTATTTGCTGCCTCGTTAATCAACGTCACGTCAATGTCACTGACACCCCTAGGCCCATCAAAAGTATACCACTCACTCGGCTCGTTTAGAATGTGAAGGTTTTTACCCACCACCCATTCACTTAATACCACTCCACGACTGTGGCTTTGATATCCAGACGAATGCCGGGATACCTTACTAAACCACATCGAAGACGTGGCATTCGCGTCCAAGCCAATAATTAATCCCCCCCATTAGTGTCTGGCGAGGGCGCGCTCAACAATCCCACAATATATCGGGCAGACAGCCGACATCATAAAATGCCCAGCTGGTCTACCCTTGAATGCGCAGTTGCGGCAATGGAGTGCATTGGAAATTTATTTTAGAAATTGTAAATAGTTGGGGTTTAGGTGTGGGGGTTGACATATCGATGGACAAAACGGTGACAATGCTGCTTAAGGGCAGATTGTCTCCGGTTCGTCCACCGATTGTCCGTGTGAATGGGGTCAGGATCAGGTATGTGACGCAAGTCAAATACCTGGGGCTGACCATGAGTGAAAGAGTGTGTTTTACTCCAAACTTGGCGAATTTGAAGGAGCGACTGCAGGCGGTCGTAGGCAAAGTGCGACGCATCTTGAGGAGCGATTGGGGCCTTGGACGCCGTGCTGTTCGCACCATATACCGTGGTCTATTTGTGGCTTGTGCCACTTATGGAGCCGCAATATGGTGGGAAACAGCGATGACGGTCTCTGGTCGCCGAAAACTCCTCTCGGTGCAACGTTGCATGATGCTTGCATGTTTGCCTGTATGTCGCACCGTTTCAACGGATGCGATGCAGGTTTTACTAGGTGCACCCCCTCTTGACTTGATTGTCATACAGCGTGCTGTTGCTTTCAGGTTAAGAATTTCCCCGAATTTCGCGTTCATCGCAACCACCCCACCACCCTTAGTTGGCCTAACCTCGTGGATCCTTACCCCCAGGGAAGGACCCACCTCCTTAACTACTTTTTTAATGACTTCCTCAGAGGAAGCTGCAGGCCCCTTACTCCTAACCACAACTGACCAGGTCTCAACAGGCTTCTGCGCCACCGGTGCAATCGCCTCCAGTACAGGTGCTGGGGGCGGAGGCATCGGTGCCGATGGAGCCGGCATTGACCTGCTCGGCGGCGAGGAGTGTCCTCCACAGCCTCCTCTAAGGGCGTCAACTTGACCACGAAGATGGGCATTCTCGGTTACTACCGTCATCAGAAGTGCCTCGTATTTCGAGGCAAGCTCCATCAGCCCCTTCGCGGTCCCTATAGCGAAATTTTCGGCCCCAAAAACTACTTCGCTAAGCTCCGCCGAAATTTTCTTAATAGCCGCGACATGGCTAACCGCACCACCCCCGACAACAACACCCCCCTTAAGAGCACCACGGTTGCTCGCGCCGCCCTTGCTCGCGCTCGTATTGCTCGCGCTCGTTTTGCTAGCGCCCGTTTTCTTCGCGCCCGTATCAACGCGCGCAACACCCACTTCGCCCTCGCCCAACTTTGCGGGGTGAACAGCCGTTTTTTCAGCGGTGTCACCGTTATCGCAACCGCTACCACTACCGCTCCCGCCCTCATCACCCCCCGTTTCTGCCGGCGACCCCAAACGCGCCTTTCTCCGTGGCGGGGACCTCACCGATGGCCTCACCGCCTCGTCTCCCGAAGTGTCCACCGTTACCACCGATGGACCGGACTCCTCGCTCCCAGCGAGGGATTTAACCCTCCTCCTCCGTGGTGGAGGCATTCTTGCCTTCGGACGCCCTTTGGTAGGCTGATCCGCCGAACTTACCACTAACGCAGATGGCACTAGTTCAACAGATGCCGAAAACAGCCGCTCGCCAAGTACGTGCAACTGAACGCGCTGGAGAAAGTATCTCTAGCGCAGACCCGCTCTATAGCAGCGACGACCCAAGCGGACGATTAATGCGTTCTCGCTAGGGTACAGCCCACAACTCCAGCCAAAAGGCCTGGACAGAGGTCACTCAAATTGACCGCCGGACGAATCAATGTCCCCGTAACGGCCGCGAGTCGACCGATGTGGCGCTGGACCGAACCGATCCGTGGGTTAAACGCACACTGCTACGACTGTTTGTCTGTACACGATACACTCACTTCGACACTGGACAGACGCTGGTACCTTTTGAGCAATCCTGCTCGAAACCTGCTGAAACTGGCCAACTGAACACCAGATGCCCAACACAACACTCCAAATAGGCAACCCTGCCGGCAAAGAATACCAACAATACGGCACAAAACTGGGGCTGTGCAAAAAGTCCCCCACCAACAACAACGTGAACGACCACGTTGCGGTAGCACCTAAAGGTACTGTACACAATATTAAAAAATATGTACTTACCGCTATTCACCGAAAAATGCCCAAGAAACACGCCAATTGTGCCCTTGCACAAATAAAAACACACTTGCGGTCACGTACCCGAGCACTAACAACAAAACGCGAATACTCGCACAAAGCGAAATTCCGCAAGAAATTGTAGCAACAATTTCACACACTCGAAAAGCAACGGTGCTTATGCTAACGCGTAAACAAATATCGCTCAAAAGGAAATGCCGAAAAATCACCGAAAATCACTAATCACAACGATGCGCACGCACGTCTATTCGCGTCGGAATCCAAACAACGAATGAATGGGGTAGATAGGGACAACTTGCGTTGTAGATTAACGTGAGTACCTGCCGGCGACGGCCTTACCTCACGGTGCTCAAGAGCACGGCGTATCAATACACGCGTCTGATAAACGCCCCAAATAATACAAGAATTTTGGCAAGTATTATTTGGATACCAAAGGCAGTGTGTCTGGGTCCACACTACCATCTTGGTATGATTCGAGGCCGACCTAAAACCTCTTCCGTTTTCGGGTACGGCACCCAGTTACTTGTGTAACTTCTTTTTTCGAACTGAAAATTCAGTTCTTCCAGCATTTAGGTTTCAACCACAGCCACCACGATACTCCCCAAAGGGCCGAACCCAATGAGCAGATTGAACAGAAGTCCAAGGGCTTTCTGCTCCCCGTGGTACCGGAAAGTCTCCGGTCAGACTGCGTAGCCTAAACTACTGCCAGTTGAGCAACCTATTACTCAAATGACTGGTGACATTTGTCTCTTGAACTTCAAATGTCTTTTTATTAGCTTTTTTCATTTAAAGTGTTTCTAATATCAGTTCAAGCTGAGTATTATAGCACTATCACTCCACATACTATGCTGATATTACTGTGCAAAGAATATAATAACAGTCATAGTGCATATTGGCTTTTAGTCGCCTTTTACGACAGGCATGCCTTGCCGCGGGCATATTCTATCCCCTGCCCGCAGGGGTAGTAGATAGGGACAACGTCCGGTGTGTTTAACGTGAGTACCTGCCGTCGACGGCCTTATCTCACGGCGCTCAAAAGCACGGCGTATCAATACAATGCCTTGATCAGCGCCCCGAAAATGCTAGGCATTTTTCAGTACCGATTGGTAGTGTGGAATGGACACACTACACACCTTGGTAAGGTTGGAGGCCTATCTAAAACCTCTGCCGTACTTTGGGTCCGGCACCCGGTTGCAATGCAACTCCACATTGAACTGACAAAACGTCAGTTCTTCCCGCATTTGGGTATAGACCACAACCACCACGATACTCCCCGAAGGGCCAGTCCGCACGAGCAGGTTGGAGCGAACTCCAAGGGCCCCTGCTCCCCGTGGTACCAGAATTAAGTCTCCGGTCAGACCTCGTAGCCGAAACTTCTACCAGTTGAGCATCCATACTGCTCTGGACTGGCGACCAGGGGCTAGACCCCATTCACTCCACACAATCACTCATCTTACACACTAAAAGCTAACCCTAACCTTCAGTTAAACGCCTTCGCCGCTTAAATAACTCCCGCGCAAACATTCTTAACCGTTCAGTATACTCATTGCTAGAAACTACATTACCTACAATTAAACGTCCGTCTGTCCAACTAATCCCCACACCCCCAATATTCCTAATGTCTGAATACATCGGGCATTCTGCAATAACATGCACCCAATCCTCCATACGCGCCCCACACAAACACCCCGAACTATCAGAAAGGTGCCTCCGATACAAAAATGCATTCAGAGGCCCATGCCCCGTAAACAAAAATCCCAGACTCAAACAAAATCTCAAGTCTGGGTTACCCTCAACAAACGTAACATCCCGGATGTATTCATATGTCACCCGACCCTTAGGGTTATTATCCCAACGGTCCTGCCACCTACGCCTAACCTTAAAATCTAGCAGCCTCTTGCTCTCTAGATAACCCACCCTCTCAACATCCATACCATCTGTCCAATCTGTCCGCAGCATAGAAATACTCAAGCCCCTTCTTAATCTGAATGCAACAGCAAGCTGTATAACAATTAGATCAAGAGGGGGTGCACCCAACAACACCTGCATTGCATCCGTCGAAACAGTGCGACAAACAGGCAAACATGCAAGCATCATGCAACGTTGCACCGAGAGGAGTTTTCGGCGACCAGAAACCGTCATCGCCGATTCCCACCACACAGCAGCCCCATAAGTGGCACAAGCCACAAACGATATATGGTGCGAACAGCACGGCGTCCAAGGCCCCAATCACTCCTCAAAATGCGTCGCACTTTGCCAACAACTGCCTGCAGCCGCTCCCCCATACGCACCAAATGTGGGGTGAAACACATTCTTTCTCCTATAGTCAACCCCAGGTACTTAACTTCCTTCACATACCTGATGTTGACCCCATTCACCTTGACAATCGGTGGACGAACCGGCGACAATCTGCCCTTAAGCAGCATTGTAACCGTTTTGTCCACCGATATGTCAACCCCCACATCTAAACCCCAGCTATTTACAATTTCTAAAAATTGTCCCCCCGACCGTTCTAACTCAGACCGCGATCGACCCTCAACGAGAAGAAGAAGGTCGTCCGCATATGCACAACATTTACAGAGGGGCTCGAGCTGTCCAAGCAGAGAGTCCATCATAAGGTTCCAAATATATGGACCGCAGATGGATCCCTGCGGGCAGCCACGAACCACTCCAATTTCAACACTTCCATTCATACTTTCTAGAGAAGCTTTTCTCTCCGAAAAGTAACTCCGCCAAAGAGTAATTTCCGGACAGCCAAGCTCCTCCAGCCGCTGCAAAACTCTATCCCACCTTAAATAATCAAACGCTCCCTTGAAGTCAACAAATATGCCAAGGACATATTTGTTGACATTCTCCTTAACAACACTCTGAACATAAAACCAAGCATCTTCTGTACTGCGTCCTTCCCTGAACCCATACTGCCTATCCGACCACATACCCCGCGTTAGCTCCTGAAGCCGTTCCACCATAACTCTTTCCAATACTTTTCCAAGTACTGGAAGAAGACTGATGCCCCGATAAGAGCGAGGATCACTCCTGATCTTATCAGGAGACTTCAGGAGAGGTACAACCCTAGCAATTTTCCACTCGCGTGGAATATAACCCTCCCACACGCACTTATCATAAATGGCCTCCAAGTATTCCGGAATGAACTTCCACAAGCTTTTACACATCTCTCCGTTCAAACCATCAAAACCTGGGGACCGTTTAGACCTGACCAGGCCAAAGGCATACCCCAACTCCCCATCATCTAATGGAGGGACAGGTACCTCCTGTGCTTGGGGTACCTGAACCTCCGCCCTGGGAAAGAACACACCTAATAGAACCCCCGCACACTCTCTCCACGTAGATAACACAGTGTCACCTACGCAAAGAGAGGTGATATCATCTCTCTTACGACCCCTGCAGATCTTATAGATCTGACCCCAGGGGTCATCCCTATTTTCACTAACAAAATTTCTCCAATCATATTCTTTAACCCTAACTAACATATCTTTATATTCCCTAATTTCACAACAAAAATCATACCTAACCTGAGCTAACCTGTCTGAATTGGACCGTCGAGCGCGTTGAAACTTTCGCCTCAATCGCCTGACAGTCCTCCTCTTCAAGGTTAACTCACGCGTCCACCATTTTATTTTCCTAAGCTTAAAACTTTCACACTTCTTAAGTTCCCTATCATTAACAATCCACACTATCTCATAAAGACGAGCAATCTGCTCATCAACCCCCAAGCCCTCAAACTCACTAAGCGGTATTTCCAATACCGCTTCCCTAACACACCGTCCATATTGGTTCAAGTCAATACCAGAGGTACGCCATCTCCGCAACGGACTTACGAACTGTAAAGGGGGGGACTGAGAAGAAACCATAATTTGAATCAAATTATGATCACTCAATCCCCACCCTCCCTTTATTTCCCACCCAACACGAAACACTCTATTTGCTGCCTCGTTCATCAAAGTCACGTCAATGTCACTGACACCCCTAGGCCCATCAAAAGTATACCACTCGCTCGGCTCGTTTAGAACGTGAAGGGTTTTACCCACCACCCATTCACTTAATACCACTCCACGACTGTGGCTTTGATATCCAGACGAATGCCGGGATACCTTACTAAACCACATCGAAGACGTAGCATTCGCGTCCAAGCCAAGTATAAGAGGACTACCACTCGCAAGTAGTAGTACCTTATCCATATAACTCAGATAAGGCTCTAAGGGCTCACCAAATTTACAATAGATACTAGCAACAAGTATTCTACCAAACCCCCCCTCTATAGAAACACATACACCCAGTTGTGAGGAATCCACAACTACACAATCATAGTTAGGATCACTCACAACAATTGCAGCATTAGCCCTAACGTCCAAAAAGACCCTGAAACCACCCGGAAAACCTCGAACCACACCATTGGTGGCGTAGGGCTCCTGGAGTAAGGCAATGCCGCACCCCCCCTCAGTCATATACCCCCCCAACTCGCACATTACGGCATACGACCCCTGACAGTTTAACTGAATAATCCCCCCCATCAGTGTCTGGCGAGGGCGCGCTCAACAATCCCACAATATATCGGGCAGACAGCCGACATCATAAAATGCCCAGCTGGCCTACCCTTGAATGCACAGTTACGGCAATGGATTGCATTGACGCAACTGGCAGCTCTGTGGCCTTCCTGACCGCACCTCCGGCAGACATCTGATTTGGCCCTACACTCAGCGACCCTATGACCAAAACCCATACACCGGAAGCAGCCAGCAACGGGGCTATCCGGTCGCACCCGGAAGGAGAATCACTTGATGTAGCACCTACCTGCCTCCAAGAGGGCGGACATCATTTTGTCCGTACCCTCAAGGACGACATTGGTGCTACCATCAGGGGCCACCTTCCAGGGACGACTGACCATCCTCACATCTGACCTCTGGGACGCCGGGCTGAAATCCTGAAGGTTCAGCCGGAGTAACTCTTCCATGAACTCATCATGGGAGATCTCCGTGTGAACCCCCTGGACTACAACCCGAGGACCCAAATTCCGGTTGACACTCACGTCTAACCCCACCTCCCCAAACTTTGCGTTAGTCACCACTTTTTCCCTCTCAGAAACAGAAGGTGTGCGGATCACCGCTCCACCACCCTTGATAGGCTTCACCTCATGGATCCTCACACCGAGTGAAGGACCCACCTCCTTAACTACCTTTCTAATTACTTCCTTAGAGGAAGTTGCAGGCCCCTTGCTCCTGACCACAACAGACCAGGTTTCAACAGGCTTCGGCGCCACCGGTGCAATCGCCTCCAGTACAGGTGCTGGGGGCGGAGGCATCGGTGCCGATGGAGCCGGCATTGACCTGCTCGGTGGCGAGGAGTGTCCCCCACAGCCTCCTCTAAGGGCGTCAACTTGACCACGAAGATGGGCATTCTCGGTTACAACCGTCATCAGAAGTGCCTCGTACTTCGAGGCAAGCTCCATCAGCCCCTTCGCGGTCCCTATAGCGAAATTTTCGGCCCCAAAAACTACTTCGCTAAGCTCAGCCGAAATTTTCTTTATAGCCGCGACATGGCTAACCGCACCACCCCCGACAAAAATCGCGCTCCCTTTAGCAGCGTCACCTCTGCCCGCACTACCCTTACTCGCGCTCGCCTTCTTTGCGCCCGTTTTTGTCGCGCCCTCGTCACCACGCACGAGACCAACTTCTCCAGTGCCCGATTTCAGCGCGCCCACATAAGCGCTCGTAACACCCACTTCGCCCTCGCCCGACTTTGCGGGGTGAACAGCCGCTTTTTCAGCGGTGTCACCTTTACCGCAACCGCTACAACTACCGCTCCCGCCCTCTTCACCCCCCGTTTCTCCCGCAGACCCCAAACGCGCCTTCGGCCGAGGCGGGGACCTTACCGATGGCCCCACCATCTCGTCTCCCGAAGTGTCGACCGTAATGGTTGATGGCCCCGACTCTTCGCTCCCAGCGAGGGACTTAACCCTCCTCCTCCGTGGTGGAGGCATCTCTACCTTCGGACTTCGCCTTTCGGTAGGCTGATCCGCCAAGCGTACCACTGACGCAGATGGGACTCGTTCAGACAAGACCCCGAAACAGCCGCTCGCCACGTACGTGCGACTGAACGCGCTAAAAAAAAGTGTCGCAAGCGCAGACCCGCTCTGTAGCAGCGACGACCCAAGCGGACCATTAAAGCGTTCTCGCAAGGGAACAGCCCACAACTCCAACCAAATGGTCTGGACAAAGGTCACTCAAATGACCGCCGGACGGAACAAGTCCCCGTAACGGTTGCGAGTCGACCGATGTGGCGCTGAACCGAATCGATCCGTGGGCTAAACGCACACTACTACGACCGTTTGTCTGCACAGGATTCACTGTCTCCAACACTGGGACAGCCGCCGGTACCTATTGAGCAATCCTGCTCAGGACTTGCTGACACTGACCAACTGAACGCCAGATGCCCAACACAGCACTCCAAACAAGCAGTCCAGCCGGCAAACAATGCCAACAACACAGCACTAAACTGGAACTGTACGGAGAGTCCCACAACAACAACAACCACGTTGCGGTAGTACCTAAAGGTACAGTACACATAATTAAAAATATGTACTTACCGCTACTTAATAAGCCCACGCCAAAAATATCCAAAAAACGCGCAATTCGTGCCCTAGCACGAAAAACCACACACACGGTCCCGTAACCGAGCAAAAACAATTACCAACGAATATTCGCACTAAACGAAATTCCACGGAAATCGCAACAACAATTTTCACACCCGCCAAGCAACGGTGCCAACTCACTCGCGTAAACAAATACCGCACAAAAGAGAATCGAAAAAATCACTAATTAATCGCAACCATGCGCACGCACGTCTATTCGCGTCGGAATCCAAACAACGAATGAGTAGATAGGGACAACTTTCGTTGTAGATTTACGTGAGTACCTGCCGGCGACGACCTTACCTCACGGTGTTCAAAAACACAACGTATCAATACAATGCGTTGATCAGCGCCCCAAACAATACGAGCTTTTTGCAAGTATTTATTTGGATACCAGTGGCAGTGTGTCTGGGTCCACACTACCATCTTGGTATGATTCGAGGCCGACCTAAAACCTCTTCCGTTTTCGGGTACGGCACCCAGTTACTTGTGTAACTTCTTTTTTCAAACTGAAAATTCAGTTCTTCCAGCATTTAGGTTTCAACCACAGCCAGCACGATACTCCCCAAAGGGCCGAACCCAATGAGCAGATTGAACAGAAGTCCAAGGGCTTTCTGCTCCCCGTGGTACCGGAAAGTCTCCGGTCAGACTGCGTAGCCTAAACTACTGCCAGTTGAGCAACCCATTACTCAAATGACTGGTGACATTTGTCGCTTGAACTTCAAATGTCTTTTTATTAGCTTTTTTCATTTAAAGTGTTTCTAATATCAGTTCAAGCTGAGTATTATAGCACTATCACTCCATATACTATGCTGATATTACTGGGCAAAGAATATAATAACAGTCATAGTGCATATTGGCTTTCGTTATAATTTAAAAAGTATCTATAGAATAATAAATCCTTTAGAAATTTTAGCAAGAAAGTTCCACAATTGGCTACGTAACTACTATCCGGGGAACAAGAATCGAAATTCTCTATTTACCCAGAACGAGTACATAAACCATGGTATTGCTTCCCAATCAAGCCCGACTATCTCAATCTTCAGAGCCAATCCTTATCCCGAAGTTACGGATCTAATTTGCCGACTTCCCTTACCTACATTATTCTATCGACTAGAGACTCTTCACCTTGGAGACCAGCTGCGGATATTGGTACGGACTGTTGAGAAGTTTGCGTAACCCCACCAAAAATTTTCAAGGTCCGAGGAGAAAATATCGACACAACAGTAAATGTCATGCTCTTCTAGTCCATCTACCATATCTCTCTTCGAAAGACTTCCATGGTAGTACGACTATAAAACAGAAAAGAAAACTCTTCCGATACCTCTCGACGGCTTCTTTATGGTCGTTCCTGTTGCCAGGATGAGCACAAGGCCCATTTTTAATAACAAACGGATACTCAACAGGTTACGGAATTGGAACCGTATTCCCTTTCGTTCAAAATTATTCAAGTGTTTAATTACTATGGAATAAAAATTCATTCATTTCATTTCATTAAAACTTGAAAATTTTCGGCTTTCGCCTTGAACTTAGGACCGACTAACTCGTGATCAACCACTGTTCACACGAAACCCTTCTCCACTTCAGTCCTCCAAGGTCTCATTCGATTATTTGCTACTACCACCAAGATCTGTACCAATAGCGGCTCCATGCAGGCTTACGCCAAACACTTCTAAGCACACCATTGTACCCTCCTACTCACTAAAGTTTCAAAATTTATAATCCAACCGAAATTGTATTATAAATCATGTACTTTAGCGGTAATGTATAGGTATACAACTTAAGCGCCATCCATTTTAAGGGCTAGTTGATTCGGCAGGTGAGTTGTTACACACTCCTTAGCGGATTACGACTTCCATGTCCACCGTCCTGCTGTTTTAAGCAACCAACGCCTTTCATGGTATCTGCATGAGTTGTTAATTTAGGCACCGTAACATTACGTTTGGTTCACCCCCCAGCGCCAGTTCTGCTTACCAAAAGTGGCCCACTGGGCACATTATATCATAACCTCAACCTTCATATCAAGAAAGGTGAGGTTCTTACCCATTTAAAGTTTGAGAATAGGTTAAGGTCGTTTCGACCCTAAGGCCTCTAATCATTCGCTTTACCAGATAAGATTATTTTACATAATTTTTAAATGCACCAGCTATCCTGAGGGAAACTTCGGAGGGAACCAGCTACTAGATGGTTCGATTGGTCTTTCGCCCCTATACTCAATTCTGACAATCGATTTGCACGTCAGAACTGTTTCGGTCTTCCATCAGGGTTTCCCCTGACTTCAACCTGATCAAGTATAGTTCACCATCTTTCGGGTCACAGCATATATGCTCAAGGTACGCTCCAGTTAGAGGTATAAATAATAATAAATTATCATTATACATAACTATATGGAACGCCCCGGGATTGAATTAATAATGTAATACATTAAAAATTAATCCCATTATTAATACAGTTAAGTTAATTTCGCCATTAGGTTTAATATAACCCAATGACTTGCACATATGTTAGACTCCTTGGTCCGTGTTTCAAGACGGGTCCCGAAGGTATCCTGAATCTTTCGCATTGTTAATCATATAAATGCATACAATTAATATTAAAATCAATGATAATAATATTATTGTAAAATTCAAAAGAATTTTAGCATTATATATAATAAAATCTATCAACACTTTATCAAATCATCAGTAATTATTCTATGTTAATAAGCTAAAAGCAAATTAATTTGAATAAACTTAAAAACCAATGATCTTTTGATAAATATTTTATTATGTTAATAGATTACAATGTCCTTATATGAAAAAAATGCACACTATTACTATAATATTTAAAATTAAATACTACAGTTATAATGATGAATTTTTCATAATGGATATTCAGGTTCATCGGGCTTAACCTCTAAGCAGTTTCACGTACTATTTAACTCTCTATTCAGAGTTCTTTTCAACTTTCCCTCACGGTACTTGTTTACTATCGGTCACATGGTTATATTTAGTTTTAGATGGAGTTTACCACCCACTTAGTGCTGCACTATCAAGCAACACGACTCTTTGGAAATATCTTTCTAGTAATCATTAACGTTATACGGGCCTGGCACCCTCTATGGGTAAATGGCCTCATTTAAGAAGGACTTAAATCGTTAATTTCTCATACTAGATATTAAGATATTCCATACACTGCATCTCACATTTGCCATATAGACAAAGTGACTTAGTGCTGAACTATTTTCTTTTCGCTCGCCGCTACTAAGAAAATCCTTGTTAGTTTCTTTTCCTCCCCTCATTAATATGCTTAAATTCAGGGGGTAGTCCCATATGAGTTGAGGTTGTATAAAATATATTTTAGATTGATTTGTTTATTTTTATTTAATTTTTTTGCTATTTGCTATTTTAAAGAAATATATTTTTATATCTTGATTACTCAATATTATTCAATCTTTTCATCCCTTTTTAAAATTCATAATATAATAATTAATAAAATTAACAACATTATTCCTCCACATATCATATATTTTTTTTTATTATAAATTTTTCTCAATACAATAGAGTGAATTAATTCTAGAATAAAAATTTATTTTATGCTAGACATTCCTCTTATGTATTATTTAATATAATTTAAATAATGTTGAAAATTTTTTCTTTTATGGGAATACTAAGATTCTCATTTATCATAAATTTTCGTTCAAATATGAGGTATTCAAGAATATATTTTCTATATTTCTTTTTATGCTATTAATATTATGGATTGAAAAATACAATCCAATAATATGCCATATGCTTAAATTCTATTAATTAACTAAAAGAATAAGCAACTAATTTAGCATAGTCTTACAACCCTCAACCATATGTAGTCCAAGCAGCACTTTAAAATTAATTAAAGTACATAACAGCATGGACCGCAATATGCGTTCAAAATGTCGATGTTCATGTGTCCTGCAGTTCACACGATGACGCACACTTTGCTGCGTTCTTCATCGACCCATGAGCCGAGTGATCCACCGCTTAGAGTGATAATGTTTTTGTATTTTTTTAATTCAAAGTCAAAGAATTTTAATTTATTGAAAGTATTAATAATTAATCAATAATAAATTTTTAATACAAAAGTTTAAAACATCTTTCAATAAATTGTAATTTTAAACCCAAACATTTGCAGCTGCGCATGTCTTAGGTCAACAAAAACAGTAATACCTTTTATATATTATTTTCTTCTCTATTTGTGCGTTTTCTTTTTTTTAAATTTTTCAACATGTTTTTAATCACAAATAGAAAATACCATAAAAAAAGGTATTACACACGTTAATGTGAACAAGTTAACTTATCATTTATAATATTTTATATAAATATCACAATTAAATATTATTTTCTATAAAAATAATAAGTACAGCTATATGTTTAAAGGTTTTTTTATTGCGTTCAAATACAATGTATGCGAAGTTCACAATATAATATATATTGTCATAATGCATTACAAGGAGTTAAAAAAAAAAAAAAAAAACAGAAAAACATTCAAAACATTGTATAATTCAAAACATTTTGAATGAAAAGAACAAAAAGAAAACTTTTTTTTCTTTTTTATTCTTTTTTTTTATTTTGTTTTTATATAATTATTTTTTTTTCTTTTCGGATAGGAACACAATAATGATCCTTCCGCAGGTTCACCTACGGAAACCTTGTTACGAATTTTACTTCCTCTAAATAATCAAGTTCGGTCAACTTTTGCGAAACAACCGTGAAACACAAGGCGTCACAGTGATCACGTCCGGAGACCTCACTAAATAATTCAATCGGTAGTAGCGACGGGCGGTGTGTACAAAGGGCAGGGACGTAATCAATGCGAGTTAATGACTCACACTTACTGGGAATTCCAAGTTCATGTGAACAGTTTCAGTTCACAATCCCAAGCATGAAAGTGGTTCAGCGGTTTACCCGGACCTCTCGGTCTAGGAAATACACGTTGATACTTTTATTGTAGCGCGCGTGCAGCCCAGGACATCTAAGGGCATCACAGACCTGTTATTGCTCAATCTCGTTACTGCTAGACGCAATTTGTCCATTTAAGAAGCTAGTGTCCTTATAATGGGACAAACCAACAGGTACGACTCCACTTATATAAACACATTCAAACACTTGTACATTCAAGATGAACGCATGAATGAAGGCTATATAAGCTTCAACACCATAATCCTGAAAGCATCTATTTAATATATTTGAGTCTCGTTCGTTATCGGAATTAACCAGACAAATCACTCCACGAACTAAGAACGGCCATGCACCACCACCCATAGATTCGAGAAAGAGCTATCAATCTGTCTTACACGCTTATGTTCGGACCTGGTAAGTTTTCCCGTGTTGAGTCAAATTAAGCCGCAGGCTCCACTCCTGGTGGTGCCCTTCCGTCAATTCCTTTAAGTTTCAGCTTTGCAACCATACTTCCCCCGGAGCCCAAAAGCTTTGGTTTCCCGGGAAGCGACTGAGAGAGCCATAGTAGTAGCTACACCCAATTGCTAGCTGGCATCGTTTATGGTTAGAACTAGGGCGGTATCTGATCGCCTTCGAACCTCTAACTTTCGTTCTTGATTAATGAAAACATCTTTGGCAAATGCTTTCGCTTAAGTTAGTCTTACGACGGTCCAAGAATTTCACCTCTCGCGTCGTAATACTAATGCCCCCAAACTGCTTCTATTAATCATTACCTCTTGATCTAAAAACCAATGAAAGTAGAACAGAGGTCTTATTTCATTATTCCATGCACAAAATATTCAGGCATTTGGAGCCTGCTTTAAGCACTCTAAGTTCAAAGTAATTGTACCGGCCCACAACAACACTCGATGAAGAGCACTGAAGCAGGTTTAAATAGGAGGAATATATAAAAAATACATTGTATTAATTATATATAAGAACTCCACCGGTAATACGCTTACATACATAAGGTAATGTACATACCACAATTATAGTTGTACTACCCGTATGAAGCACAAATTCAACTACGAACGTTTTAACCGCAACAACTTTAATATACGCTATTGGAGCTGGAATTACCGCGGCTGCTGGCACCAGACTTGCCCTCCAATAGGTCCTTGTTAAAGGATTTAAAGTGTACTCATTCCAATTACAGGGCCTCGGATATGAGTCCTGTATTGTTATTTTTCGTCACTACCTCCCCGAACTGGGAGTGGGTAATTTACGCGCCTGCTGCCTTCCTTAGATGTGGTAGCCGTTTCTCAGGCTCCCTCTCCGGAATCGAACCCTGATTCCCCGTTACCCGTTGCAACCATGGTAGTCCTAGATACTACCATCAAAAGTTGATAGGGCAGACAATTGAAAGATCTGTCGTCGGTACGAGACCATACGATCTGCAAGTTATCTAGAGTTCAACCAATATAACGATCGAATAATCGCTTGGTTTTAGCCTAATAAAAGCACACGTTCCAAAAGGTCCGTGTTTATTTTGCATGTATTAGCTCTAGAATTACCACAGTTATCCAAGTAACTGTTAACGATCTATGGAACCATAACTGATATAATGAGCCTTTTGCGGTTTCACTTTTAATTTGTTTGTACTTAGACATGTATGGCTTAATCTTTGAGACAAGCATATAACTACTGGCAGGATCAACCAGAATAATATATATTTCATTTTTATATAATATTTTTTATATTATATAAAAGTTTAAAATGATATTTTCTTATTTGAAAATTATACACAAATACACAAAACATAAAAACATTTACAATATACACAACAATTTTTCTATGTTTCTTTCTTTATTATATTCCTTTGAATTGATTTTTTTTTCATTATATTTCATTTCTATTGATTGATTTTGTAATGGATTTTTTTAATTTTTGTTTTGGTATCGTGAAAAGAATTTTCGTTCTCTATACATATTATTATTTAATTATTATGTAAGAACGATATTTCTTCTTATATTGGCAAAATTTTCAAATAATATCATTCTATACATTTTACTTTATTTCAATGCATATAGTAATATATATACCTTTTTTTAAGAGTATATACATTTTTTTCTTGATTTGAAATTAATAATTTCAAATTCTATTATATTTATTTCAATAATAAATATATGATATAAAGTATTTTCGGGTGCAACACATTAATATTTTATTTTATTTAAAAACCATCCTTTTACACATATATTTTATGAGTAAATATTAGAATAGCTCACAAATAAAACTAAAATATTGTTTAATATTTATTTCTACAATATGTTAGTATAGAATAATAGATTTTTATTTTTTTGTATAAAACAAAATCTATTTCTATTTAAACTAACTGTAGGAAACCAGGAATAAAAAACGCTCATATTATACAATATGTTAGTACAGAATATAGAGTTTTGTATAAAACAAAATCTATTTCTATTTAAACTAACTGTATAAAAACCAGGAATAAAAAACGCTCATTATATACAATATGTTAGTACAGAATATAGAGTTTTGTATAAAACAAAATCTATTTCTATTTAAACTAACTGTATAAAAACCAGGAATAAAAATTTTTTATTTCTACAATATGTTAGCCACATAGAATATATAGAGTTTTGTATAAAACAAAATCTATTTCTATTTAAACTAACTGTAGGAAACCAGGAATAAAAAACGCTCATAATATACAATATGTTAGTACAGAATATAGAGTTTTGTATAAAACAAAATCTATTTCTATTTAAACTAACTGTATAAAAACCAGGAATAAAAAACGCTCATAATATACAATATGTTAGTACAGAATATAGAGTTTTGTATAAAACAAAATCTATTTCTATTTAAACTAACTGTATAAAAACCAGGAATAAAAAACGCTCATAATATACAATATGTTAGTACAGAATATAGAGTTTTGTATAAAACAAAATCTATTTCTATTTAAACTAACTGTATAAAAACCAGGAATAAAAAACGCTCATAATATACAATATGTTAGTACAGAATATAGAGTTTTGTATAAAACAAAATCTATTTCTATTTAAACTAACTGTATAAAAACCAGGAATAAAAAACGCTCATAATATACAATATGTTAGTACAGAATATAGAGTTTTGTATAAAACAAAATCTATTTCTATTTAAACTAACTGTATAAAAACCAGGAATAAAAAACGCTCATAATATGCAATATGTTAGTACAGAATATAGAGTTTTGTATAAAACAAAATCTATTTCTATTTAAACTAACTGTATAAAAACCAGGAATAAAAAGGCACACAAAATCAACTTTCATTTTCATATTTACTTAAAAATACATATAAAGTAAAAAATATTTCCATATAAATACTAAGTAAATAAAGTCATACAAGTATGAAAATTTTCATACAAGTACTAAATACATAAATCATATAAGTATTTAAAAACAACTTCTTACTAATAAACTAACATAAGGAATTCAAATATATAAAAGTATAATACATTTCCTAGCAGTAACAAATTTTCATATAAGTACTAAATGTATAAAGTCTATGAAGTAATAAATTTTCATATAAGTACTATTTCAGTATGTCAATTTGAGCAGATTTGTGCAAATTTGTTATAAATGTTCTCTGCCATGTTGACGTTAAAAACCCGAAAATATATGGAAAAATTCTTTTAACCTATTTAAAATTTAAAAACTCATATATACGTGGGTAATTTATATCATTTTCAAATATCGTCATGGTCATAATACAACTAATAACATCAAAAGTATTTTTACAATCGATTTTTTTTTTTAAATTTTTAACTTGTATGACTTCATATTTAATACTTATATGAAAATTTATTACTTCATAGACTTTATACATTTAATACTTATATGAAAATTTATTACTTCATAGACTTTATACATTTAATACTTATATGAAAATTCATTACTTCATAGACTTTATATTTTTTATACTTATATAAAAATTTATTACTTCATAGACTTTATATTTTACTTCATAGACTTTATACAATTAATACTTATATGAAAATTTATTACTTCATAGACTTTATACATTTAATACTTATATGAAAATTTATTACTTCATAGACTTTATACATTTAATACTTATATGAAAATTCATTACTTCATAGACTTTATATTTTTTATACTTATATAAAAATTTATTACTTCATAGACTTTATATTTTACTTCATAGACTTTATACATTTAATACTTATATGAAAATTTATTACTTCATAGACTTTATATATTTACTACTTATATGAAAATTTATTACTTCATAGACTTTATACATTTAATACTTATATGAAAATTTATTACTTCATAGACTTTATACAATTAATACTTATATGAAAATTTATTACTTCATAGACTTTATACAATTAATACTTATATGAAAATTTATTACTTCATAGACTTTATACAATTAATACTTATATGAAAATTTATTACTTCATAGACTTTATACAATTAATACTTATATGAAAATTTATTACTTCATAGACTTTATACATTTAGTACTTATATGAAAATTTATTACTTCATAGACTTTATACAATTAATACTTATATGAAAATTTATTACTTCATAGACTTTATACAATTAATACTTATATGAAAATTTATTACTTCATAGACTTTATACAATTAATACTTATATGAAAATTTATTACTTCATAGACTTTATACATTTAGTACTTATATGAAAATTTATTACTTCATAGACTTTATACAATTAATACTTATATGAAACTTTATTACTTCATAGACTTTATACAATTAATACTTATATGAAAATTTATTACTTCATAGACTTTATACATTTAGTACTTATATGAAAATTTATTACTTCATAGACTTTATATATTTAATACTTATATGAAAATTTATTACTTCATAGACTTTATACTTTAATACTTATATGAAAATTTATTACTTCATAGACTTTATACAATTAATACTTATATGAAAATTTATTACTTCATAGACTTTATACAATTAATACTTATATGAAAATTTATTACTTCATAGACTTTATACAATTAATACTTATATGAAAATTTATTACTTCACAGACTTTATACTTTAATACTTATATGAAAATTTATTACTTCATAGACTTTATACATTTAATACTTATATGAAAATTTATTACTTCATAGACTTTATACAATTAATACTTATATGAAAATTTATTACTTCATAGACTTTATACATTTACTACTTATATGAAAATTTATTACTTCATAGACTTTATACAATTAATACTTATATGAAAATTTATTACTTCATAGACTTTATACAATTAATACTTATATGAAAATTTATTACTTCATAGACTTTATACATTTAATACTTATATGAAAATTTATTGCTTCATAGACTTTATACAATTAATACTTATATGAAAATTTATTACTTGATAGACTTTATACATTTAATACTTATATGAAAATTCACTACTTCTTCATTTAATATTGCAAGCAAAGTATTTTGGTTAACATTTTTATTTTCATGTTATTAAAACACTTGATATACTATTATACCATATTGTATAATATGATTTTAATTCAATTACTTTATTACTTTGGTATATTAAATGATAGTCGTTTGATAACAATCCCAACACTTACCTTATTTTCAATAAATATTGAAAACAAAGTTTTATACGTTCAAATTTTTATTTTCATGTTATGATTCTCTCAAACACTCATTAATATACCATATTGTATATTATGCTTTTATTTCAATTACTTTATTACTTTTGGTATATTAAATGATAGTCGTTTGATAACAATCCCAACACTTACCTTATTTTCAATAAATATTGAAAACAAAGTTTTATGCGTTCAAATTTTTATTTTCATGTTATGATTCTCTCAAACACTCATTAATATACCATTTGTATAATATGCTTTAATTTCAATTACTTTATTACTTTTGGTATATTAAATGATAGTCGTTTGATAACAATCCCAACACTTACCTTATTTTCAATAAATATTGAAAACAAAGTTTTATGCGTTCAAATTTTTATTTTCATGTTATGATTCTCTCAAACACTCATTAATATACCATATTGTATAATATGCTTTTATTTCAATTACTTTATTACTTTTGGTATATTAAATGATAGTCGTTTGATAACAATCCCAACACTTACCTTATTTTCAATAAATATTGAAAACAAAGTTTTATGCGTTCAAATTTTTATTTTCATGTTATGATTCTCTCAAACACTCATTAATATAATATACCATTGTATGTTTTTGATTCTTATACTTTTATTTTTGGTATATTAAATTAAATGATACTTGTTAGATAGTGTTCATGCGACTTCTAATCCCGCAGCATTTGTACAACTAAGCGCACAACCACTGTACAACATCATACCATACAACATAACACAATGCAACATCATACACCACCTACAACACACCATATCACTCACCAACACAACCATATACAATTAACCAACCACACTATACATCCACACTATACACCCACACTGCAACCACCGTCTTTTCCACCACCCGAATGAACAAAAGGGCCAGTCAGACCGGGATGCGCCCTCTTTTCGCTTTCGTCCATGACCTATAAGGTTCTATATCAAAACGTTCCCGGCCGAGTGATTATCATCGAAGTAAAGTAGAAGTGAATTAAACAAAAACTGGAAGTGTATGACAGGTTATTTAAAACCTTAAAGCTAAGAACGTGAACTTTTTAATATTATAAAGTGTCAAAAGAAAAAAAATATATTTTTACAATAATAAAGTTTAAAAAAAATTAAATAAAGAGGTTTTTACTAAAAGTAGTACAATTGTGACAAAAAGTGAGTATAACACCGCACCCAAGGTGAAAGAATAAGTGAAGTCAACAAATGGTCCTTCGAGCCTCCTTGAAAGGCACCTATCAAAAAAAAAAAAATAAAATAAAAAAGTGAAATCTTTTCAAAACATAAGTACTAATATACATACTATACTAAGTGGTTAAATTAAATTACAACAAACGGGCGCGAAACCAACTAAAATATATATAAAAAAAAAAAAAAGACCAAAAAATTAAAAACGGGCGCGATTTAACACAAACTAAGAAACAAAATAAACATAAAGCACGGGAACTAAATCCACCAAGCAAGCAGAGAGGAGGACAGTAACGCACAGGAAAAACGCCGGAGACAACAACAAAAAACCCATAATAAAAATAAAAAAAAGAAGAGAAAGGAAGTATTGCCACCCATAAACCCTTGGCGGAAAAAAAAGTGAGTCCATTCCGATTTGATTTTATGCGCATATGTACATATGTATGTATGTTAGATACAGTTTTATCGGTTTTCGGTGGAAATAAATAACCGAACGATATAACTGAAAAAGAACAAAAAAAAATATATATATATATATATTATACGGTACCTGCCTCAGCTTATTTCGTGCCTCCAAACACACCGTTATATTCTTTAAAAAAAAAAAAAAAAAATAAATAAAAAATAAAAAAAAAATTTTCAAAGTCAAGTATTCCTACTTGCGATATTTTCAGCGGTACCCCTTGGGCTAATAAAGCAACAAGCAGGATCGCTTAAAACGCATAAGCAAAGGCTAACAAAAACTCACATATATTACAGAAATACATACATACATATGTGCAAATACCTATAATTAAATACAAAATTTTGGGCTTTAAAACTTTGCCGCGAAATATTATATATTAACCGCAAGTAACATCTTTTCTAATTTGCCTACATAATCATATGGTACATACATAAATTAGCTAATTCTAAAAGTTTCAAAAAAAAAAATTACTGTTCAAATACCTGCCTGCTTAATTCGTGTCTCCAAACACATCACAAGACAAAATACAAAAACAATTTTATAAGTCAAGTTCATCGACTTGCAAACTTTCCAGCGATACCCCTTGGGCCCATAAAGCAACAAGCAGGATCGCTCAGAACATATAAGCAAAGGCAGAAAGAAAAAAAAAAAAAACAATACAATTATCGGCATTTATGTATGTACACATATTTTCTTAAGCATTGGCACATTTCCCGCGCTAAATATATACCGCAACCCAACCCTTTTGCTCTTCATTTCTCTTATATATTCTCTTAAAAAATATACATAAAAAGTAATATATTTACAATTATATATATATAAATATATATAGGCGCTCTCAGCAAAACTTTACAAAAACGCGTTACATGTATGCATGTACATATATGTATATGTACACATGTCAATATAACTAAAAGGTATACGGTCAAAACGGATTAGCATATGCAAACATATGAAAATTAAAATTAACATACATAGGTATGCAGATATATATACATTTGTTGTTAAGAACAATTTTATTTTCGCGTTCCTTTTAAACAAATGTATATAGATACATATAATAAAAACGAATATACATACATACAAAATATACAAATTATTCGCGAGTGAAACGAATACCCAGTAAGCAATTTCGGCAATTTTTAAGATAATAATAATACGGACATAAATTTTAATAAAATAAATTGACTTGTCCGATAAAAAAAAAAAAAAATTACAACAGACTAATTTTACAATTATTTTCAACAAAAAAAAAAAAAAAATTTTTTTTTTAACTACAGCTTTGGGTAGCAAACTAAAATTTTTTGCTACAACCGTATTATAACAAATATTTAATACAAAACTATTTTAATAGCTAGCTAATAGCTTTTAATTTAATTCAAAGATTTATAAATGCAATCTGATAAAGCAAAAGAGGTTAAACAACGAACACCTCTATTATTAGAAATTCCAAAAATGGCTGATGATGATAAAGCACAAGGCACACCCGCAGAAGCTACACGCTCAAAGCAGGGTGCAAAACAAAAAAGAACCAAAGACAATTCACTGTCAAGGTTCATAACTGAAAGTGACAGTTTTATTAGATACTGCACACGGTTTTCGGCTTCGCCTATTAACGACAATACAGAATCAGTCCTAAATTTAAAAATTCAAAGCATAGATAATATATGGGCACGCGTTCTGACAGCGTACGATACAATATTAGATACTGACGACGCTGAACTTCCAGAAAACATTAAAGCTTCGGCGTCAGCCAAATATGAAAACTGCCTCGATCAATACGAAACTACGAAGGCAATGATATTAGACCAAATAAATTTATTAAGGCCATGTAGAGCCACTACTCCTCCTCCGAGAGAAGTTACAAATTCAAAAGAAAACCTAGATACAGGTATATTTTTAAAAGTACCAGCTTGTGATACTGAAGTTTTTCATGGAGGTTATGATCAATGGCCGTCCTTCCGGGACATGTTCACTGCCGTGTATATCAACCATCCTAAACTTTCACGAGCACAAAAGCTGTACCATCTCAGGTACAAAACAAAAGGGGAAGCAGGCAGTATTGTCAAGCGTTTCGCTTTGAATGACGAAAATTTTAATCTGGCTTGGGATGCACTGGTCGAAAGATACGAAAACGAAAGAGTATTGGTAGATAACCAAATAACTATTTTAATGAATTTACCAAAAATTCAACAAGAAACCAGCCAAGAATTTCAAAAACTATACTCGACAGTGACTAATTGCTTATCTGTGTTAGAAACACAAAATGTATCCACAGAATCGTGGGACCCTATCCTAGTAAATATTTGCGCAGCGACACTACCTGATGCTGCTTTGCTACGATGGGAGCAATCACTAGTGGCAAGAAAGAAATCGCCAAAATGGCATCAAATGAAAGAATTTTTAACAACTCAGTACGAAATAGCTGAGCGAGTAGATAAAAAGGTAGTTAAGCCAAAAGGTCATCAAAATGACTCAAATAAAAACTTTTTTAAACCCCAAGTCAGTAATAACACACAATATAATAGACACGTTAATAGAAGCCAAACATTCGTGTCAAACCAAACAAACCATTGGCAATCATTATGTGAAATCTGTAAAGGAGGACATAATATAAGATCTTGCGAGAAATTTAAAAAAATGTCCGTTTCAGATAGAAACAATCTTGTCCGACAACATAAACTTTGCATCAACTGTCTGTCCAACTCTCACGGGACAAAAGACTGTGAAAGCAAATTCAGTTGTGTGTACTGTCAACGACGACATCACTCATTGCTTCACATAACCAATTTTACAAATATGAAGCAAAATCATATACATAAAACCACGGGCCTAGTCGCGACAACCAAATCAGGTAATCCCGAAATCCCGAATCCCGAAAATAAAGAGGAACACCCATGTTGCTCAAAAGCAGCAAAAGTTCAAGCGCTTCATTCTGAGAATGAAAGCAAAATTCTTTTACCCACAGCGGTCATTGCTATAGAACATAAAGGAGATTTATTCAAATTAAGAGCATTAATAGATCAAGGCTCTCAAAGATCCTTTATATCATCAAAAGCTCAAAATCGGCTAAAATTGCCAGTCAAAACTTCTAGTTTCCAAATTTCGGGAATGGGCGGAAGAATTATACAAAATTCAAATAAAGTTTGCCCAATCACCATAGTTTCTCCAAACGCGGATATACGAATAGATGCACAAGAAATTGTTCTACCGCAGCTCACTAATTTGCTTCCAAGCTATGAAGTAAATAAAAAACAGTGGGAAAAATGCTCATATCTCAAATTAGCAGATCCCAACTGCCATACCCCATCACAAATCGACATATTATTGGGCAGCGACTTAATACCTCAAATAATTCTTGAAGGTATAGAGAAAATCTCTAATAAATTGTTAGCCCAAAACACAATCTTTGGATGGATATTAAGTGGCCAAGTCACAGAAAAAATTAACTCCTTCACAACTCAAGTTGAAAATATTTCAAACGAATATTTAAATAATCAACTCAAAAAATTCTGGGAAGTAGAAGAACTACCCCAAATCACAAAACCTTCAGAAGAAGACCTGGCATGCGAAGCCTATTACCAGTCCACAACAACAAGAAACGAACATGGTCGTTATGTTGTGCGACTCCCATTCAAGCCCACCTTTCCAGAAACGATAGCTCTAGGCCACTCGAGAATATCAGCAGTCCAGCAATTCCTAAGCTTGGAAAAAAGCTTGATAAAGAAAAGCGAGCTTAAATCAGCATATGATGACGTGATGGATGAATATCTTGACCTCAATCATATGGAAGAAGCTGTACCATATGAAAAAATATCTAAAGGTAGATATCTATCTTTTTATCTTCCACATCACGGGGTAATAAGACCAGATAAAATCACAACAAAAGTACGAGTTGTTTTTAATGCCTCAAAGTGTACGAGCTCAGGCAAATCACTCAATGATGTACTATACACAGGGCCAACATTACAACCTGATCTCATGCTGATAATACTAAATTGGCGCATGTTTAAATATGTTTTCAATGGAGATGTAGAGAAAATGTATAGACAAATTTTAGTACATAAAGATGACCAAGATTTCCAGCGGATAGTCTTCCGAAAATCAAGTAATAGTCCAATCAGCGACTACAAACTTAAAACAGTTACCTTTGGCATCAATTGTGCACCCTATTTAGCGATTAGGACATTACATGAAGTGGCAAAAACCTGTCAAACAAATTTGCCTTTAGCAACTTCTGTGCTACAAAAACAAACATACGTTGATGATATTCTATCAGGTAGTCACAGCCTCTCATTAGCTTGCGAATCACTATCTCAAGTGATCAAAGCACTAAATTCAGCCGGGTTCCCCCTAAAGAAAATTACATCAAATCATCCTGAGATAATAAAAAACATAAAAGGGGAAGACTTATTAGATACTAACTTCCTTAAATTTGAAAAGGCCAGTACTACAAAAACTCTCGGGATTCAATGGAATGCGATAACAGATCAATTCTCATATACAATTGAGTCAATATCTGCAATATCCGCCATAACCAAACGTCAAATACTTTCCTCGGTGGCAAAACTTTTCGACCCCGCAGGATGGCTTTCGCCAATAATGATTCAAGCAAAAATCCTCATTCAAGAACTGTGGCAAGACGGCACTGAATGGGATGAGCAAGTAAAACCCATACGTTTAACAAAGTGGGTTCAATTTGCAAACAATCTACATACCATCTCGGAAATTCGAATTCCTCGATGGGTAAATTTCGCACCTGACTATAATGTAGAATTACATGGCTTCTGTGATGCCTCTGAAAAGGCCTATTGTGCAACAGTTTACGTACGCACTGAATATGATAACAAAATATCTTCACGTCTTTTAGTAGCCAAAGCCAAAGTTGCTCCGCTGAAGACACTCAGCCTGCCACGGCTCGAACTGAATGGTGCACTTCTGTTAGCAAAATTAGTCTCAATTGTCCAAACCCATCTGAAATTAACCAATCATAAAATGTACCTTTGGTCAGATTCAGAAATAGTTTTAGCATGGTTAGAAAAACCACCATATACCTGGAAGACTTATGTATCTAACCGTATATCTCAAATATTAGACTTAGTTGGCCCAGCACAATGGCAACATGTTGCAAGTGCAGATAATCCAGCGGATCTTGGGACAAGAGGCTGCAAACCACTTCATCTCACCAGCACTACACTCTGGTGGAACGGTCCTACGTGGTTAACAGAATCACAAGAAGTCTGGCCAAAGTCTCCCGCTCGCAATATAATAGCTCCTGAAATTCGGAGAATTGAAAACTTTCATATCACTCCTGATGAAGATGATATATTACATCGATTTTCATCATTCCCAAAAGCACTAAGAGTAGTCGCTTACATGTTTAAATTTATCCAAAGACTCAAACAAAAGGTTAAAGGAATAACAAATGATCCTTCCGTACAACTAACGCATTCCGACATGCAACATGCCAAGGTCCTCCTTATTACATATACACAAACTCGCTATTTCATGCGGGAGAAATCAAAGTTAGTCGAAAGACGACCCCTCGATAAGGGAAGCTCACTTCTCGTTTTAAATCCTTTTTTGGACACTAAAGGATTAATCCGGGCACATGGAAGACTAGTGAATTCCAGCCTTAGTTATAACGAACGACATCCCATTATAATTCCCGAGAAATCCCGTTTTACTTATTTATTTTTAATATATCTTCACCAACTTACATTACATGGTGAGCATCGCTTGATGCAACAAATGGTCCGACTAGAATTTTATATACCGCGCCTAAAGCCACAAATTAAAAGAACGATTTTTATGTGTAAACAATGCACATTGTACAAGCACAAAATACGCACGCAGATCATGGCAGCTTTGCCACCTGAACGCTGCAATTTTGCTCTTCCCTTTACCATTACTGGGGTCGATTTTGCTGGACCTTTCCAGATAAAGGCCTCTATGTTAAGGTCTTCCTCATTCAGAAAAGGGTATGTGGCTGTCTTTGTATGTTTCACGACAAAGGCAGTACACCTCGAGCTATGTTCAGATCTGTCTACTGCGGCTTTTCTCGCAGCATTTGCACGCTTTGTCGGACGACGCGGATTTCCATCGAAAATGATGAGCGACAATGGGAAAAACTTTATCGGAGCTCAAAGAGCCACAGAGAAAGAGTTTGTAAAATTTACTAAAGAAGTCTCCCCAGAAATTGTTAAAAAATATGCACCACAAGGAATTGATTGGCAGTTTATACCCCCCTGTTCTCCCCACATGGGCGGACTCTGGGAATCAGCTGTAAAAAGCTTTAAGTCCCATTTAAAGAAAACGGCAGGTAATCATAAATTCAATTATGAGGAATTTACCACACTACTCGCTCGTATAGAAGCCGTACTAAATTCAAGACCCATCTCACCACTCTCGCAAGATCCCTCCGATTTCACAGCTCTTACACCTGGACATTTCCTCAGAGGAGCTCCACTTCTCGCCATACCTGAGGCAGAAGGAGACTCACTCAATTTAATAGACCGATGGAAAAAAATTAAGATACTTCATCATGAATTCAGCCTTAGATGGAAGGAAGATTACCTTAAAGATCTCCATAAGAGACATCGGTGGAAAACGATCCAGAAGGAACCAAATACGGGCGAATGCGTCATCATACATGATGAATGCCTTCCTCCAACAGAATGGCGACTAGGCCGCATTGAAAAGGTCCATCGGGGACGAGATGGTCACATAAGAATAGTAGACGTACGAACGCAAACTGGTATACTAACTCGACCATTAGTAAAATTGTGTTTTCTTCCGAACACCGAAGAAGCGATTACACAAACCCCGCCAAGACAAGCGCATAAATAAAATCAAAACCGACAATTAATTCGTTTAACTCGAAATACTACCGTTTTATAATCCGTACATGCAAATCTAACACTAACAAGCGCGATTAAAAAATTAACGACAACATATGTAGTCACATATACATATATATATATATATATATATATATATATATTTAAGCCAAGTAACAAATATCATAATTCAAAATTATGAGCCAAACCATATTTTAATATATTCCTATTCCAATAGAAATGGACGTAGAAGATATACACAGCGCTCCCAAGACTGTGAGGTCCGTAATTGCTGCGCCTAGAGCATCTGGTCCACCCATCGCAGCACCAAGGATGCAAAGCGCCACGGCACCACACAGCCAATCATCTGCAGCAGCAGTCAGGGATGCAAACGAGGAGCAGTTTGATGAGCATCTGCCTCCACGATGCAGTCTATGCCATCGACCTCACGTCCTGAAGAGGTGCACCATCTTCAAAAGCATGAAGCCCGCTCAACGCCAACAGATCGCCAGAGCCCACGGACACTGTATGACTTGCTTGGCAGATAGTCACTCCACTTTTGAGTGTATAACCGACGGATCGTGCCAATATTGCCAACGACCGCATCATACTCTGTTCCATCGATTCCCTCGACGTGCAAATCCGTCCACCACGCAGACCAGTCACCGGCACAGACAACAAGGGAATCCCGTCCAGCGCCAAAGAATACATCGCCCGAAGCCATCCAGAGGGGCACGCTCGCGGCCACCTCCACCACCCTATGGTCATCGCAACCAGCGGCAACGGGCAACCGGATTGAACGCCGTAGTGAGCACTCTGCAACAGTTGCAGAGACTTCTAGGCAATTAATTCGCCTAGGGGGGCCGGGATGTTCATGCGACTTCTAATCCCGCAGCATTTGTACAACTAAGCGCACAACCACTGTACAACATCATACCATACAACATAACACAATGCAACATCATACACCACCTACAACACACCATATCACTCACCAACACAACCATATACAATTAACCAACCACACTATACATCCACACTATACACCCACACTGCAACCACCGTCTTTTCCACCACCCGAATGAACAAAAGGGCCAGTCAGACCGGGATGCGCCCTCTTTTCGCTTTCGTCCATGACCTATAAGGTTCTATATCAAAACGTTCCCGGCCGAGTGATTATCATCGAAGTAAAGTAGAAGTGAATTAAACAAAAACTGAAAGTGTATGACAGGTTATTTAAAACCTTAAAGCTAAGAACGTGAACTTTTTAATATTATAAAGTGTCAAAAGAAAAAAAATATATTTTTACAATAATAAAGTTTAAAAAAAATTAAATAAAGAGGTTTTTACTAAAAGTAGTACAATTGTGACAAAAAGTGAGTATAACACCGCACCCAAGGTGAAAGAATAAGTGAAGTCAACAGATAGAAATCATATTTCATTTTCGTTTCTTCTTTTATTATAATATAAATGAAGATTCTTTTATACTCTCTTACAAAACAATTATATAAATTTAATTTATAATATTTGTATATAATTTACATAAATAAATATTTAATATTATATATTCTTATATATATACATATATATATATATAATACTTTATCTAATTTAATAATTAAATTAGATTTTTCTTTTATATATTACATATATATAAACATATAATATTTATTTATTATATGTATAAATTAATATACAAATAAATAAAATTTATATATATTTATAAACAGTATGATCGAATCATCAAGCAAAGGATAAGCTTCAGTGGATCGCAGTATGGCAGCTGCTCTACCACTTACAACACCTTGCCCGTTACCAAAGTCGTTTACAATTGATTCTAGGCATTGACATTGTATTAAATAATGTTTTAATAAGTAACTAGCGCGTCATACAGGTGATATTTAATCCTCCCGTATTTGCTATGTTACAAATAACATTGGCATCACATATATCCATTGTCGTTTATAAATAAAATTTATAAACTTTAGATGGTTTAGAGAAGCCATACAATGCAATTGCCCCATATTTATCATTGCAGTCCAGCACGGATACGACCTTAGAGGCGTTCAGGCATAATCCAACGGACGTAGCATCATACCACTGTTCGCTCGAACAAGTATTGTACCATTGGTCCGTACCTGCGGTTCCTCTCGTACTACGCAGGAATGCTGTCGCAATAACAATTGTCATTAGTAGGGTAAAACTAACCTGTCTCACGACGGTCTAAACCCAGCTCACGTTCCCTTGAATGGGTGAACAATCCAACGCTTGGTGAATTTTGCTTCACAATGATAGGAAGAGCCGACATCGAAGGATCAAAAAGCGACGTCGCTATGAACGCTTGGCCGCCACAAGCCAGTTATCCCTGTGGTAACTTTTCTGACACCTCTTGTTAAAAACTCTTTAAACCAAAAGGATCGATAGGCCGAGCTTTTGCTGTCTCTGTGTGTACTGAACACCGAGATCAAGTCAGCATTTGCCCTTTTGCTCTATGTGTGGTTTTTGTCCGCACTGAGCTGGCCTTGGGACACCTCCGTTATTATTTGAGAGATGTACCGCCCCAGTCAAACTCCCCACCTGGCAATGTCCTTGAATTGGATCATACCTGAGTGTAGGAGTTATACCAAATTTTAATTATAATAATAACACCGAAGTGCTACCATTTCATTAAAAAAAGTTTACAATTATATAACAAACTCGTGGTACTTTGATCAAGAAGCTTGCATCAAAACCCAATACCATAAGATATATAAATATACCCATATAATGGCTAAGCAATGATACACGTTCCACTTAATCAAGTAAGTAAGGAAACAATAAGAGTAGTGGTATTTCATTGTTGATATATAACCGAAATTATATATCTCCCACTTATGCTACACCTCTTATGTCTCCTTACACTGCCAGACTAGAGTCAAGCTCAACAGGGTCTTCTTTCCCCGCTAATTATTCCAAGCCCGTTCCCTTGGCTGTGGTTTCGCTAGATAGTAGATAGGGACAACGTCCGGTGTGTTTAACGTGAGTACCTGCCGTCGACGGCCTTATCTCACGGCGCTCAAAAGCACAGCGTATCAATACAATGCGTTGATCAGCGCCCCGAAAATGCTAGGCATTTTTCAGTACCGATTGGTAGTGTGGGATGGACACACTACACACCTTGGTAAGGTTCGAGGCCTATCTAAAACCTCTGCCGTACTTTGGGTCCGGCACCCGGTTGCAATGCAACTCCACATTGAACTGACAAAACGTCAGCTCTTCCCGCATTTGGGTATAAACCACAACCACCACGATACTCCCCGAAGGGCCAGTCCGCACGAGCAGGTTGGAGCGAACTCCAAGGGCCCCTGCTCCCCGTGGTACCAGAATTAAGTCTCCGGTCAGACCTCGTAGCCGAAACTACTACCAGTTGAGCATCCATACTGCTCTGGACTGGTAACCAGGGGCTAGACCCCATTCACTCCACACAATCACTCATCTTACACACTAAAAGCTAACCCTAACCTTCAGTTAAACGCCTTCGCCGCTTAAATAACTCACGCGCAAACATTCCTAACTGTTCAGTATACTCATTGCTAGAAACTACATTACCTACACATAAACGTCCGTCTGTCCAACTAATCCCCACACCCCCAATATTCCTAATGTCTGAATACATCGGGCATTCTGCAATAACATGCACCCAATCCTCCATACGTGCCCCACACAAACACCCCGAACTATCAGAAAGGTGCCTCCGATACAAAAATGCATTCAGAGGCCCATGCCCCGTTAACAAAAATCCCAGACTCAAACAAAATCTGAAGTCTGGGTTACCCTCAACAAACGTTACATCCCGGATGTATTCATATGTCACCCGACCCTTAGGGCTATTATCCCAACGGTCCTGCCACCTACGCCTAACCTTTAAATCCAGGAGCCTCTTGCTCTCTAGATAACCCACCCTCTCAACATCAATACCATCTGTCCAATCTGTCCGCAGCATAGAAACACTCAAGCCCCTTCTTAATCTGAATGTAACAGCACGCTGTATAACAATCAGATCAAGAGGGGGTGCACCCAACAACACTTGCATTGCATCCGTCGAAACAGTGCGACAAACAGGCAAACATGCAAGCATCATGCAACGTTGCACCGAGAGGAGTTTTCGGCGACCAGAGACCGTCATCGCTGATTCCCACCATACAGCAGCCCCATAAGTGGCACAAGCCACAAACAAGCCACGATATATGGTGCGAACAGCATGGCGTCCAAGGCCCCAATCACTCCTCAAAATGCGTCGCACTTTGCCAACAACTGCCTGCAGCCGCTCACCCACACGCACCAAAAGTGGGGTGAAACACATTCTTTCTCCTGTAGTCAACCCCAGGTACTTAACTTCCTTCACATACCTGATGTTGACCCCATTCACCTTGACAATCGGTGGACGAACCGGTGACAATCTGCCCTTAAGCAGCATTGTAACCGTTTTGTCCACCGATATGTCAACCCCCACATCTAAACCCCAGCTATTTACAATTTCTAAAAATTGTCCCCCCGACCGTTCTAACTCAGACCGCGATCGACCCTCAACGAGAAGAAGAAGGTCGTCCGCATACGCACAACATTTACAGAGGAGCTCGAGCTGTCCAAGCAGAGAGTCCATCATAAGGTTCCAAATATATGGACCGCAGATGGATCCCTGCGGGCAGCAACGAACCACTCCAATTTCAACACTTCCATTCATACTTACTAGAGAAGCTTTTCTCTCCGAAAAGTAACTCCGCCAAAGAGTAATTTCCGGACAGCCAAGCTCCTCCAGCCACTGCAAAACTCTATCCCACCTTAAATAATCAAACGCTCCCTTGAAGTCAACAAATATGCCAAGGACATATTTGTTGACATTCTCCTTAACAACACTCTGAACATAAAACCAAGCATCTTCTGTACTGCGTCCTTCCCTGAACCCATACTGCCTATCCGACCATATACCCCGCGTTAGCTCCTGAAGCCGTTCCACCATAACTCTTTCCAATACTTTTCCAAGTACTGGAAGAAGACTGATGCCCCGATAAGAGCGAGGATCACTCCTGATCTTATCAGGAGACTTCAGGAGAGGTACAACCCTAGCAATTTTCCACTCGCGTGGAAAATAACCCTCCCACACGCACTTGTCATAAATGGCCTCCAAGTATTCCGGAATGAACTTCCACAAGCTTTTACACATCTCTCCGTTCAAACCATCAAAACCTGGGGACCGTTTAGACCTGACCAGGCCAAAGGCATACCCCAACTCCCCATCATCTAATGGAGGGACAGGTACCTCCTGTGATTGGGGTACCTGAACCTCCGCCCTGGGAAAGAACGCACCTAATAGAACCCCCGCACACTCTCTCCACGTAGATAACACAGTGTCACCTACGCAAAGAGAGGTGATATCATCTCTCTTACGACCCCTGCAGATCTTATAGATCTGACCCCAGGGGTCATCCCTATTTTCACTAACAAAATTTCTCCATTCATATTCTTTAACCCTAACTAACATATCTTTATATTCCCTAATTTCACAACAAAAATCATACCTAACCTGAGCTAACCTGTCTGAATTGGACCGTCGAGCGCGTTGAAACTTTCGCCTCAATCGCCTGACAGTCCTCCTCTTCAAGGTTAACTCACGCGTCCACCATTTTATTTTCCTAAGCTTAAAACTTTCACACTTCTTAAGTTCCCTATCATTAACAACCCACAATATCTCATAAAGACGAGCAATCTGCTCATCAACCCCCAAGCCCTCAAACTCACTAAGCGGTATTTCCAATACCGCTTCCCTAACACACCGTCCATATTGGTTCAAGTCAATACCAGAGGTACGCCATCGCCGCAACGGACTTACGAACTGTAAAGGGGGGGACTGAGAAGAAACCATAATTTGAATCAAATTATGATCACTCAATCCCCACCCTCCCTTAATTTCCCACCCAACACGAAACACTCTATTTGCTGCCTCGTTCATCAAAGTCACGTCAATGTCACTGACACCCCTAGGCCCATCAAAAGTATACCACTCGCTCGGCTCGTTTAGAATGTGAAGGTTTTTACCCACCACCCATTCACTTAATACCACTCCACGACTGTGGCTTTGATATCCAGACGAATGCCAGGATACCTTACTAAACCACATCGAAGACGTAGCATTCGCGTCCAAGCCAAGTATAAGAGGACTACCACTCGCAAGTAGTAGTACCTTATCCATATAACTCAGATAAGGCTCTAAGGGCTCACTAAATTTACAATAGATACTAGCAACAAGTATTCTACCAAACCCCCCCTCTACAGAAACACATACACCCAGTTGTGAGGAATCCAGTAGATAGGGACAACGTCCGGTGTGTTTAACGTGAGTACCTGCCGTCGACGGCCTTATCTCACGGCGCTCAAAAGCACAGCGTATCAATACAATGCGTTGATCAGCGCCCCAAAAATGCTAGGCATTTTTTCAGTACCGATTGGTAGTGTGGAATGGACACACTACACACCTTGGTAAGGTTCGAGGCCTATCTAAAACCTCTGCCGTACTTTGGGTCCGGCACCCGGTTGCAATGCAACTCCACATTGAACTGACAAAACGTGAGTTCTTCCCGCATTTGGGTATAGACCACAACCACCACGATACTCCCCGAAGGGCCAGTCCGCACGAGCAGGTTGGAGCGAACTCCAAGGGCCCCTGCTCCCCGTGGTACCAGAATTAAGTCTCCGGTCAGACCTCGTAGCCGAAGCTACTACCAGTTGAGCCTCCATACAGCTCTGGACTGGTAACCAAGGGTTGAACCCAATACGCACATTACACTCACACACCTTTCACACAAGAAGCTAACCCTAATTCACAGTTAAACGCCTCCGCCGCCTAAACAATTCACGCGCAAACGACCCTAACTGTTCGGCATTCCGACTAGTGGAGATCACACCGCTAACATCTAACCGTCCATCAGTCCAGCTAATCCCCATACCCCCTAGATCCCTAATGTCCGAGTACATCGGGCACTCCGCGATCAAGTGAACCCAGTCTTCACGACGCGTCCCACACAAACACCCCGACCTATCAGAAAGGTGCCTCTGATGCAAAAATGCATTCAGAGGCCCATGCCCCGTTAACAGAAAACCCAGACTCAGACAAAATCTGAAGTCTGGGTTACCCTCAACGAACCTAACATCCCGGATGTACTCATAAGTCACCCGACCGTTAGGACTATTGTCCCAACGGTCTTGCCACCTACTCCTAACCCTATCATCTAGAAGCCTCTTTCTCCCTAGAAATCCCTCCCTCTCCACATCATCATCGGAAATCCAATCATTCCGCAGCAATGACACACTCAAGCCCCTTCTTAACCTGAATGCAACAGCTCGCTGTACAACAATCAGGTCAAGAGGGGGTGCACCTTGTAAAACCTGCATCGCATCCGTTGAAACGGTGCGACATACAGGCAAACATGCAAGCATCATGCAACGTTGCACCGAGAGGAGTTTTCGGCGACCAGAGACCGTCATCGCTGATTCCCACCATATTGCGGCTCCATAAGTGGCACAAGCCACAAATAGACCACGGTATATGGTGCGAACAGCACGGCGTCCAAGGCCCCAATCGCTCCTCAAGATGCGTCGCACTTTGCCTACGACCGCCTGCAGTCGCTCCTTCAGAATCGCTAAGTGTGGAGTAAAGCACATTCTTTCACTCATGGTCAGCCCCAGGTATTTGACTTGCGTCACATACCTGATGCTGACCCCATTCACCTTGACAA
>NC_091541.1:400000-460000 GCF_042242935.1 Bactrocera oleae
AATACATCGGGCATTCTGAAATAACATGCACCCAATCCTCCATACGTGCCCCACACAAACACCCCGAACTATCAGAAAGGTGCCTCCGATACAAAAATGCATTCAGAGGCCCATGCCCCGTTAACAAAAATCCCAGACTCAAACAAAATCTGAAGTCTGGGTTACCCTCAACAAACGTTACATCCCGGATGTATTCATATGTCACCCGACCCTTAGGGCTATTATCCCAACGGTCCTGCCACCTACGCCTAACCTTTAAATCCAGGAGCCTCTTGCTCTCTAGATAACCCACCCTCTCAACATCAATACCATCTGTCCAATCTGTCCGCAGCATAGAAACACTCAAGCCCCTTCTTAATCTGAATGCAACAGCACGCTGTATAACAATCAGATCAAGAGGGGGTGCACCCAACAACACCTGCATTGCATCCGTCGAAACAGTGCGACAAACAGGCAAACATGCAAGCATCATGCAACGTTGCACCGAGAGGAGTTTTCGGCGACCAGAAACCGTCATCGCTGATTCCCACCACACAGCAGCCCCATAAGTGGCACAAGCCACAAACAAGCCACGATATATGGTGCGAACAGGACGGCGTCCAAGGCCCCAATCACTCCTCAAAATGCGTCGCACTTTGCCAACAACTGCCTGCAGCCGCTCACCCACACGCACCAAATGTGGGGTGAAACACATTCTTTCTCCTGTAGTCAACCCCAGGTACTTAACTTCCTTCACATACCTGATGTTGACCCCATTCACCTTGACAATCGGTGGACGAACCGGTGACAATCTGCCCTTAAGCAGCATTGTAACCGTTTTGTCCACCGATATGTCAACCCCCACATCTAAACCCCAGCTATTTACAATTTCTAAAAATTGTCCCCCCGACCGTTCTAACTCAGACCGCGATCGACCCTCAACGAGAAGAAGAAGGTCGTCCGCATACGCACAACATTTACAGAGGAGCTCGAGCTGTCCAAGCAGAGAGTCCATCATAAGGTTCCAAATATATGGACCGCAGATGGATCCCTGCGGGCAGCCACGAACCACTCCAATTGCAACACTTCCATTCATACTTACTAGAGAAGCTTTTCTCTCCGAAAAGTAACTCCGCCAAAGAGTAATTTCCGGACAGCCAAGCTCCTCCAGCCGCTGCAAAACTCTATCCCACCTTAAATAATCAAACGCTCCCTTGAAGTCAACAAATATGCCAAGGACATATTTGTTGACATTCTCCTTAACAACACTCTGAACATAAAACCAAGCATCTTCTGTACTGCGTCCTTCCCTGAACCCATACTGCCTATCCGACCATATACCCCGCGTTAGCTCCTGAAGCCGTTCCACCATAACTCTTTCCAATACTTTTCCAAGTACTGGAAGAAGACTGATGCCCCGATAAGAGCGAGGATCACTCCTGATCTTATCAGGAGACTTTAGGAGAGGTACAACCCTAGCAATTTTCCACTCGCGTGGAAAATAACCCTCCCACACGCACTTATCATAAATGGCCTCCAAGTATTCCGGAATGAACTTCCACAAGCTTTTACACATCTCTCCGTTCAAACCATCAAAACCTGGGGACCGTTTAGACCTGACCAGGCCAAAGGCATACCCCAACTCCCCATCATCTAATGGAGGGACAGGTACCTCCTGTGCTTGGGGTACCTGAACCTCCGCCCTGGGAAAGAACGCACCTAATAGAACCCCCGCACACTCTCTCCACGTAGATAACACAGTGTCACCTACGCAAAGAGAGGTGATATCATCTCTCTTACGACCCCTGCAGATCTTATAGATCTGACCCCAGGGGTCATCCCTATTTTCACTAACAAAATTTCTCCATTCATATTCTTTAACCCTAACTAACATATCTTTATATTCCCTAATTTCACAACAAAAATCATACCTAACCTGAGCTAACCTGTCTGAATTGGACCGTCGAGCGCGTTGAAACTTTCGCCTCAATCGCCTGACAGTCCTCCTCTTCAAGGTTAACTCACGCGTCCACCATTTTATTTTCCTAAGCTTAAAACTTTCACACTTCTTAAGTTCCCTATCATTAACAACCCACAATATCTCATAAAGACGAGCAATCTGCTCATCAACCCCCAAGCCCTCAAACTCACTAAGCGGTATTTCCAATACCGCTTCCCTAACACACCGTCCATATTGGTTCAAGTCAATACCAGAGGTACGCCATCGCCGCAACGGACTTACGAACTGTAAAGGGGGGGACTGAGAAGAAACCATAATTTGAATCAAATTATGATCACTCAATCCCCACCCTCCCTTAATTTCCCACCCAACACGAAACACTCTATTTGCTGCCTCGTTCATCAAAGTCACGTCAATGTCACTGACACCCCTAGGCCCATCAAAAGTATACCACTCGCTCGGCTCGTTTAGAATGTGAAGGTTTTTACCCACCACCCATTCACTTAATACCACTCCACGACTGTGGCTTTGATATCCAGACGAATGCCGGGATACCTTACTAAACCACATCGAAGACGTAGCATTCGTAGTAGTACCTTATCCATATAACTCAGATAAGGCTCTAAGGGCTCACTAAATTTACAATAGATACTAGCAACAAGTATTCTACCAAACCCCCCCTCTACAGAAACACATACACCCAGTTGTGAGGAATCCAGTAGATAGGGACAACGTCCGGTGTGTTTAACGTGAGTACCTGCCGTCGACGGCCTTATCTCACGGCGCTCAAAAGCACAGCGTATCAATACAATGCGTTGATCAGCGCCCCAAAAATGCTAGGCATTTTTTCAGTACCGATTGGTAGTGTGGAATGGACACACTACACACCTTGGTAAGGTTCGAGGCCTATCTAAAACCTCTGCCGTACTTTGGGTCCGGCACCCGGTTGCAATGCAACTCCACATTGAACTGACAAAACGTCAGTTCTTCCCGCATTTGGGTATAAACCACAACCACCACGATACTCCCCGAAGGGCCAGTCCGCACGAGCAGGTTGGAGCGAACTCCAAGGGCCCCTGCTCCCCGTGGTACCAGAATTAAGTCTCCGGTCAGACCTCGTAGCCGAAGCTACTACCAGTTGAGCCTCCATACAGCTCTGGACTGGTAACCAAGGGTTGAACCCCATACGCATATTACACTCACACACCTTTCACACAAGAAGCTAACCCTAACTCACAGTTAAACGCCTCCGCCGCCTAAACAATTCACGCGCAAAGGACCCTAACTGTTCGGCATTCCGACTAGTGGAGATCACACCGCTAACATCTAACCGTCCATCAGTCCAGCTAATCCCCATACCCCCTAGATCCCTAATGTCCGAGTACATCGGGCACTCCGCGATCAAGTGAACCCAGTCTTCACGACGCGCCCCACACAAACACCCCGACCTATCAGAAAGGTGCCTCTGATGCAAAAATGCATTCAGAGGCCCATGCCCCGTTAACAAAAAACCCACACTCAGACAAAATCTGAAGTCTGGGTTACCCTCAACGAACCTAACATCCCGGATGTACTCATAAGTCACCCGACCGTTAGGACTATTGTCCCAACGGTCTTGCCACCTACTCCTAACCCTATCATCTAGAAGCCTCTTTCTCCCTAGAAATCCCTCCCTCTCCACATCATCATCGGAAATCCAATCATTCCGCAGCAATGACACACTCAAGCCCCTTCTTAACCTGAATGCAACAGCTCGCTGTACAACAATCAGGTCAAGAGGGGGTGCACCTAGTAAAACCTGCATCGCATCCGTTGAAACGGTGCGACATACAGGCAAACATGCAAGCATCATGCAACGTTGCACCGAGAGGAGTTTTCGGCGACCAGAGACCGTCATCGCTGATTCCCACCATATTGCGGCTCCATAAGTGGCACAAGCCACAAATAGACCACGGTATATGGTGCGAACAGCACGGCGTCCAAGGCCCCAATCGCTCCTCAAGATGCGTCGCACTTTGCCTACGACCGCCTGCAGTCGCTCCTTCAGAATCGCTAAGTGTGGAGTAAAGCACATTCTTTCACTCATGGTCAGCCCCAGGTATTTGACTTGCGTCACATACCTGATGCTGACCCCATTCACCTTGACAATCGGTGGACGAACCGGAGACAATCTGCCCTTAAGCAGCATTGTCACCGTTTTGTCCATCGATATGTCTACCCCCACACCTAAACCCCAACTATTTACAATTTCTAAAAATTGTCCTCCCGCCCGCTCTAACTCAAATCGCGATCGACCTTCAACCAGAAGGAGAAGGTCGTCCGCATACGCATAACATTTACAGAGGGGTTCGAGCTGTCCAAGCAGAGAGTCCATCATGAGGTTCCAAATATATGGACCGCAGATGGATCCCTGCGGGCAGCCACGAACCACTCCGATCTCCACACTCCCATTCACTCCGACTAGAGAGGCTTTTCTGTCCGAAAAGTAACTCCGCCAAAGAGTAATTTCCGGACAGCCAAGCTCCTCCAGCCGTTGCAACACTCGATCCCAGCTTAGGTAATCAAATGCCCCCTTGAAGTCAACAAATATGCCAAGGACATATTTGTTGACATTCTCCCTAACAGCACCCTGAACGTAGAACCACGCATCCTCTACACTGCGTCCTTTCCTGAACCCATACTGTCTATCCGACCACATACCCCGCGTTAGCTCCTGAAGCCGTTCCACCATAACTCTTTCCAGCACTTTTCCAAGTACTGGAAGGAGACTGATGCCCCGATAAGAGCGAGGATCACTCCTGATCTTATCAGGGGACTTCAGGAGAGGTACAACCCTCGCAATTTTCCACTCGCGTGGAAAATAACCCTCCCACACGCACTTATCATAAATGGCCTCCAAGTATTCAGGAATGAACTTCCACAAGCTTTTACACATCTCTCCGTTCAAACCATCAAAACCTGGGGACCGTTTAGACCTGACCAGGCCAAAGGCGTACCCCAACTCTCCATCGTCTAATGGAGGGACAGGTACCTTTTGTGCTTGAGGTACCTGAACCTCCGCCCTAGGAAAGAACGCTCCTAACAAAGCCCCCGCACACTCTCTCCACGTTGATAACACAGTGTCACCAACGCGAAGAGAGGTGATATCCTCCCTCTTACGACCCCGGCAGATCCTATAGACCTGACCCCACGGGTCGTCCCTATTTTCCCCTACAAAATTCCTCCACTCCTGCTCTTTAATTTTAATCAACATCTCTTTGTATTCCCTAACCGCACAACTAAATTCATGCCTAAGCTGGGACAACCTGTCAGAATTGGACCGCCGAGCGCGTTGAAACTTTCGCCTCAATCGCCTGACAGTCCTCCTCTTCAAGGTTAGCTCATGCGTCCACCACCTAATTTTCCTAACCTTTAAACTTTCACACTTTCTAAGTACCCTATCATTTACCCCCCACACTACCTCATAAAGACGAGCAATCTGCTCATCAACCCCCAAATCCTCAAACGCTCTAAGCGGTATACCCAATACCGCTTCCCTGACAGATCGTCCATATTGGTTCCAGTCGATACCAGAGGTACGCCATCGCCGCAATGGACTCTCATACAGCGAGGGAGGGGATTTGGGAGTAACCATAATTTGGATCAAATTATGATCACTCAATCCCCACCCTCCCTTAACCTCCCATCTAGCTACGAACGCCCTATCTGCTGCCTGATTCATAAGCGTCACGTCAATGTCACTCACGCCCCCAGGCCCATCAAACGTGTACCATTCACTCGGCTCATTCACAATGTGGAGGTTTTTAGCCACCACCCATTCACTTAATGCCTCGCCTCGACTGTGGCTTTGATATCCAGACGAATGCCGGGATACCTTACTAAACCACATCGAAGACGAGGCATTCGCATCCAGCCCTAGGATAAATGGGCTACTACTCGCAAGTAGTAGTAGCTTATCCATGTAGCCCAGGTAGGGCTCTAGGGGCTCGCTAAATTTGCAGTACAAACTAGCTACGATCAGCCTACCGAACTCCCCCTCTATCGCGACACATACACCCAGTTGTGAGGAATCCACAATTACACAATCGTAGTTGGGATCACTCACAACAATTGCAGCATTAGCCCCAAGGTCCGTGAAGACCCTGAAACTCCCAGGAAGACCCCGAACCACACCATTGGTGGCGTAGGGCTCCTGGAGTAAGGCAATGCCGCACCTCCCCTCAGTCATACACCCCCCAAACTCACACATTACGGCATACGCCCCCTGGCAGTTTAACTGTATTATTCCCCCCATCAGTGTCTGGCGAGGGCGCGCTCAACAATGCCACAGTATATGGGGCAGACAGCCGACATCATAAGATGCCCAGCTGGTCTACCCTTGAATGCACAGTTGCGGCAATGGAGTGCATTGACGCAACTGGCAGCTCTGTGGCCTCCCTGACCGCACCTCCGGCAGACATCTGATTTGGCCCTACACACAGCCACTCTATGGTCGAAACTCATACACCGGAAGCAGCCAGCAACGGGGCTATCCGGTCGCACCCGGAAGGAGAACCACTTGATGTAGCACCTACCTGCCTCCAGGAGGGCGGACATCATTTTGTCCGTACCCTCAAGGACGACATTAGTGCTACCATCAGGGGCCACCTTCCAGGGGCGACTGACCATCCTTACGTCAGACCTCTGGGACGCCGGGCTGAAATCCTGAAGGTTCAGCCGGAGTAACTCTTCCATGAACTCATCATGGGAGATCTCCGTATGAACCCCCTGGACTACAACCCGAGGACCCAACTTCCGGGATAACCGCCCCACCACCCTTAATTGGCCTAACCTCGTGGATCCTTACCCCCAGGGAAGGACCCACCTAGTTAACTACTTTTTTAATCACTTCCTCAGAGGAAGCTGCAGGCCCCTTACTCCTAACCACAACGGACCAGGTCTCAACAGGCTTCTGCGCCACCGGTGCAATCGCCTCCAGTACAGGTGCTGGGGGCGGAGGCATCGGTGCCGATGGAGCCGGCATTGACCTGCTCGGCGGCGAGGAGTGTCCCCCACAGCCTCCTCTAAGGGCGTCAACTTGACCGCGAAGATGGGCATTCTCGGCTACAACCGTCATCAGAAGTGCCTCGTACTTCGAGGCAAGCTCCATCAGCCCCTTCACGGTCCCTATAGCGAAATTTTCGGCCCCAAAAACTACTTCGCTAAGCTCCGCCGAAATTTTCTTAATAGCCGCGACATGGCTAACCGCACCACCCCCGACAACAACACACCCCTTAAGAGCTCCACGGTTGCTCGCGCCGCTCTTGCTCACGCTCATTTTGCTAGCGCCCTTTTTCTTCGCGCCCGTATCAACGCACGCAACACCCACTTCGCCCTCGCCCGACTTTGCGGGGTGAACAGCCGCTTTTTCAGCGGTGTCACCGTTACCGCAACCGCTACCACTACCGCTCCCACCCTCATCACCCCCCGTTTCTACCGGCGACCCCAAACGCGCCTTCCGCCGTGGCGGGGACCTTACCGATGGCCCCACCATCTCGTCTCCCGAAGTGTCGACCGTAATGGTTGATGGCCCCGACTCTTCGCTCCCAGCGAGGGACTTAACCCTCCTCCTCCGTGGTGGAGGCATCTCTACCTTCGGACTTCGCCTTTCGGTAGGCTGATCCGCCAAGCGTACCACTGACGCAGATGGGACTCGTTCAGACAAGACCCCGAAACAGCCGCTCGCCACGTACGTGCGACTGAACGCGCTGAAAAAAGTGTCGCAAGCGCAGACCCGCTCTGTAGCAGCGACGACCCAAGCGGACGATTAAGGCGTTCTCGCAAGGGTACAGCCCACAACTCCAACCAAATGGTCTGGACAAAGGTCACTCAAATGACCGCCGGACGGAGCAAGTCCCCGTAACGGTTGCGAGTCGACCGATGTGGCGCTGAACCGAATCGATCCGTGGGCTAAACGCACACTACTACGACCGTTTGTCTGCACAGGATTCCCTGTCTCCAACACTGGGACAGCCGCCGGTACCTATTGAGCAATCCTGCTCAGGACTTGCTGACACTGACCAACTGAACGCCAGATGCCCAACACCGCACTCCAAACAAGCAGTCCACCCGGCAAACAATGCCAACAACACAGCACTAAACTGGAACTGTACGGAGAGTCCCACAACAATAACAACCACGTTGCGGTAGTACCTAAAGGTACAGTACACAATATTAAAAATATGTACTTACCGCTACTTAATATGCCCACGCCAAAAATTTCCCAAAAACGCGCAATTCGTGCCCTAGCACGAAAAACCACACACGCGGTCCCGTAACCGAGCAAAAACAATTTCCAGCGAATACCCGCACAAAACGAAATTCCACGGAAATCGCAACAACAATTTTCACACCCGCCAAGCAACGGTGCCAACTCACTCGCGTAAACAAATACCGCACAAAAGAGAATCGAAAAAATCACTAATTAATCGCAACGATGCGCACGCACGTCTATTCGCGTCGGAATCCAAACAACGAATGAGTAGATAGGGACAGCGTCCGGTGTGTTTTTACGTGAGTACCTGCCGTCGACGGCCTTACCTCACGGTGCTCAAAAGCACGGCGTATCAATACAATGCGTTGATCAGCGCCCCGAAAATGCCAGGCATTTTTCAGTACCGATTGGTAGTGTGGAATGGACACACTACACACCTTGGTGAGGTTCGAGGCCTATCTAACACCTCTGCCGTACTTTGGGTCCGGCACCCGGTTGCAGTGCAACTCCACATTGAGTGATCAAAACACTCTTCCCGCATTTGGGCATCAACCACAACCACCACGATACTCCCCGAAGGGCCAGTCCGCATGAGCAGGTTGGAGCGAACTCCAAGGGCCCCTGCTCCCCGTGGTACCAGAATTAAGTCTCCGGTCAGACCTCGTAGCCGAAGCTACTACCAGTTGAGCTTCCATACTGTTCTGTACTGGTGACCAGGGATTAAATCCCTACCCCTTATCCTTCACCCTTAATCTAACCCCTATTTTCAGCTAATTGTCTCCGCCGCCTGAACAATTCACGCGCAAACCTATCAAACGACCCTAACTGTTCGGTATTTGGACTAGTGAAGATCACACCGCTGACGTCTAATCGTCCATTAGTCCAACTAATCCCCATTCCTTCAAGGTTCCTAATGTCCGAGTACATCGGGCAGAGCGCAATAACATGCGCCCAATCTTCAACACGCGCCCCACACATACACTCTGGCGTGTCAGAAAGGTGCCTCTGATGCAGAAATGCGTTCAGAGGACCATGTCCAGTAAGCAGAAAACCCAGGCTCAGACAGAATCGGAAGTCTGGGTTTTCTTCTACAAACCTAACGTCCCGGATGTACCCATAGGTCACCCTACCGTTAGGGCTATTGTCCCAACGGTCTTGCCACCTTATCTTAACCCTGTCCTCTAGAAGTCTCTTGCTTCCTAGATATCCTTCCCTCTCTACGTCAAGGTCGGAAATCAGGTTATTCTGCAGCAAGGACACACTCAAGCCTCTTCTTAACCTGAATGCAACAGCACGCTGTATGACAATCAGGTCAAGAGGGGGTGCACCTAACAAAACTTTCATCGCATCCGTTGAAACGGTGCGACACAGGCTAGCATTATACAGCGCTGCACGGAGAGTAGTTTTTGGCGACCGAAGACCGTCGTGGCTAATTCCCACCATACTGCAGCTCCATAAGTGGCACAGGCCACAAATAAGCCACGATATATGGTGCGAACAGCACGGCGTCCAAGGCCCCAATCACTCCTCAAAATGCGTCGCACTTTGCCTACGACCGCCTGCAGTCGCTCCTTCAAATTCGCCAAGTGTGGAGTAAAGCACATTCTTTCACTCATGGTCAGCCCCAGGTATTTGACTTGCGTCACATACCTGATGCTGACCCCATTCACCTTGACAATCGGTGGACGAACCGGCGACAATCTGCCCTTAAGCAGCATTGTCACCGTTTTGTCCATCGATATGTCTACCCCCACACCTAAACCCCAACTATTTACAATTTCTAAAAATTGTCCTCCCGCCCGCTCTAACTCAAATCGCGATCGACCTTCAACCAGAAGGAGAAGGTCGTCCGCATACGCATAACATTTACAGAGGGGTTCGAGCTGTCCAAGCAGAGAGTCCATCATGAGGTTCCAAATATATGGACCGCAGATGGATCCCTGCGGGCAGCCACGAACCACTCCGATCTCCACACTCCCATTCACTCCGACTAGAGAGGCTTTTCTGTCCGAAAAGTAACTCCGCCAAAGAGTAATTTCCGGACAGCCAAGCTCCTCCAGCCGCTGCAAAACTCTATCCCACCTTAAATAATCAAACGCTCCCTTGAAGTCAACAAATATGCCAAGGCCATATTTGTTGACATTCTCCTTAACAACACTCTGAACATAAAACCAAGCATCCTCTGTACTGCGTCCTTCCCTGAACCCATACTGCCTATCCGACCATATAACCCGCGTTAGCTCCTGAAGCCGTTCCACCATAACTCTCTCCAGTACTTTTCCCAGCACTGGAAGGAGACTGATGCCCCGATAAGAACGAGGATCACTCCTGATCTTATCAGGGGACTTCAGGAGAGGAACGACCCTAGCCCTTTTCCACTCCCGTGGAAAATATCCCTCCCACACGCACTTATTGTAAATAGCCTCCAAGTATTCCGGAATGAACTTCCAAATGCTTTTACACATCTCTCCGTTCAAACCATCAAAACCTGGGGATCTTTTACATCTGACCAGGCCAATGGCGTATCCCAGCTCCCCTTCATCTAGTGGAGGAACAGGTACCTCACACGTTTGAGATACCCGAGCCTCCGCCCTAGGAAAGAACGCTCCTAGCAGAACCCCAGCACAGTCTCTCCACGTTGATAATACAGTATCACCAACGCGGAGAGAGGTGATATCCTCCCTCTTACGACCCCTACAGATCTTGTAGACCTGACCCCATGGGTCGTTCCTATTTTCCCCTATAAAATTCCTCCATTCCTCTTCCTTGGTTTTGACTAGCATTTGTTTGTAATCCCTCATCACACAACTAAATTCATACCTAATCTGGGACAGACCATCAGAGTTTGACTGTCTAGCGCGTTGAAACTTTCGTCTCAATCGCCGGACAGCTCTCCTCTTCATCGTTAGCTCTTTCGTCCACCACTTAAGTTTTCTCACTCTGAAGCTTTCGAACTTTCCGAGAACACTGTTGTTCACTTCCCACACTACATCGTATAGCCGAGAAATTTGCTCGTCCACCCCAAAGTCTTCAAACTCACTAAGCGGTATTTCTAATACCGCTTCCCTGACAGATCGTCCATATTGGTTCCAGTCGATACCAGAGGTACGCCATCGCCGCAATGGACTCTCATACGCCGAGGGAGGAGATTTAGGAGTAACCATAATTTGAATCAAGTTATGGTCACTCAATCCCCACCCTCCCCTAATCTCCCACCTAACATTAAAGGTCCTATTTGCTGCCTCATTGATGAAGGACACATCGATGTCGCTCACACCCCCAGGCCCATCAAACGTATACCACTCGCTTGGCTCGTTTAATATGTGAAGACTATTTGCCTCCACCCATTCGCTTAATACCTCGCCTCTAGTGTGGCTTTGATATCCTGACGAATGTCGGGATACCTTACTAAACCACATAGAGGACGAGGCATTCGCATCCATTCCTAGGATAAGCGAGCTACTACTGGCAAGTAGCAGTAGCTTATCCATGTACAGCAGGTAAGGCTCTAGAGGTTCGCTGTATTTGCAATAAACACTAGCGACTACCAATCTACCGAACTCCCCCTCTATGGATACACAAACACCCGGCTGTGACGAATCCAGAACTACGCAGTCGTAGCTCGGATTATTCGCAACTATTGCGGCATTTCTCCTAAGGTCTGTGAAGACCCTAACTCCTCCAGGGAGACCCCGAACCACACCATTAGTGGCGTAGGGCTCCTGGAGTAATGCGATGCCGCACCCACCCTCTAGCATACAACCCCCTAACTCACACATTACGGCATAACAACCCTGACAATTTAGCTGTAAAATCGTCCCCATTAGTGTCTGGAAAGGGCACGCTCTACTATGCCACAGTAGACTGGACAAGCAGCTGACATCATAAGATGCCCAGCTGGTCTACCCTTAAATGCACAGTTGCGACAATGTGGTGCATTGACGCAACTAGCAGCTCTGTGGCCTTCCTGACCACACCTACGGCAGACATCGGACTTGGCCTTACATTGCGCCACTCGATGGTCAAAGCCCATGCACCGAAAACAGCCGGCAACAGGGCTATCTGGTCGCACTCGTAAGGAAAACCACTTAATGTAGCTCCTTCCCGCTTCTAAGAGGGCGGACATTACTTCCTCCGAACCCTCCAGAACGACGTTAGTTTTACCATCTGGCGCCACCTTCCAGGGGCGACTGACCAACCTAACGTCGGATTTCTTTGCCTCAGGACTTAAATTCGTACTGAAGAGTTCTTCCATGAATTCCTCATGGGAGATCTCGGTGTGTACTCCTTGCACCACAACCCTTGGCCCCAACTTCCGGTTGACACTGACGTCCAACCCTACCTCCCCGAATTTTGCGTTAGTTGCCACTTTCTCCCTCTCTAAACCGGAGGGAGTGCGGATGACCGCCCCACCACCCTTTATCGGCCTTACATCATGGATCCTTACGCCGAGTGAAGGACCCACCTCCTTGACCACCTTTTTGATTACTTCCTTAGAGGAAGTTGCAGGCCCCTTACTCCTGACCACAACTGACCAGGTCTCCACCGGCTTCGGTGACATCGGCGCTATTGCCTTCAGCACTGGTGCCGGAGGGGCAGGCGCCGAAGTCGCGGGAGCCACCATTGGTTTGGTCGGACGCAACCCCCACAACCTCCCGTAAGGGCATCCACCTGCCCGCGGAGATGAGCGTTCTCCGCAATTATGGTCATCAGGAGTGCCTCGTACTTCGAGGCAAGCTCTATAAGACCCCTCATCTCGGAAACCTCAATATTTTCCCCCCCGAAAACCAAAGCGCTAACCTCGGCTGTTACAGCTTTCATAGCTGCAACATGGGTGATAGCGCCACCCCCAACAACACCCCCCTTATTCGCAATACGCTCCCCTTTTTTACCTTTCGTCTTTTCTCCTTCACGCTTTTTGCCTCCTCCTGCCTCCTTCGCTGCTCCGGCTATGGGTTTCGACGCTCCCGTCTCGCTGGCGCTCTCGCACGACCTCCCCAACGGTGGAGTGCCCAGGCGAGCCTTTCTGCGCGGTGGGGGCTTCTCGACTTCCTTTTCGCCCGCCGATGACGCTGCCGTAATCATATCGGTTTCCGACTCCTCGCTCTCGGCGTGTGCCTTTGCTCCTCGCCTTCGTGGTGGAGACATTTTTCTCCTGCACTCGCGATCGCGTACCTACTACCCAAGTACGTAACTCGCGATCCAACAAAGTTTGAAATCGGCACTCACGAACGCGTACCTGCACTACAACAATATTGTCAGTGGCCTTCAGGTTTCTTGCGGTCTACACAAAACCGGTGCCCGAACTGTTTGTGGACAATGCGGTCACTGTCTTTTGTTCTACACACACAAAACTTCACGCCAGGTAATAACACTGCCTATTGTTTGTAGCACACACCAGGCAAAAACACTGCCTATTGTTTGTAGCACACACCAGGCAAAAACACTGCCTATTGTTTTTAAGCAAACTTAAACGTGCCTAAATTGTCACTGGCCTTCGCACCAGGCAATAACACTGTCTATTGTTAGTTTTGTCACTGTACACTTGCACTACAATTTTTAAAGCAATTACCCGCGGTAATGCTTTATGTGTCTCTGGCCTTCGATTTAATTCGCGCCAGGCAATTGTATGTTTTCTGTTAACAGAAAAAATTCACTGTTTTCAACTGCGCCCCAAACAATACGAGCTTATGCAAGTATTTATTTGGATACCAGTGGCAGTGTGTCTGGGTCCACACTACCATCTTGGTATGATTCGAGGTCGACCTAAAACCTCTTCCGTTTTCGGGTACGGCACCCAGTTACTTGTGTAACTTCTTTTTTCGAACTGAAAATTCAGTTCTTCCAGCATTTAGGTTTCAACCACAGCCACCACGATACTCCCCAAAGGGCCGAACCCAATGAGCAGATTGAACAGAAGTCCAAGGGCTTTCTGCTCCCCGTGGTACCGGAAGGTCTCCGGTCAGACTGCGTAGCCTAAACTACTGCCAGTTGAGCAACCCATTACTCAAATGACTGGTGACATTTGTCGATTGAACTTCAAATGTCTTTTTATTAGCTTTTTTCATTTAAAGTGTTTCTAATATCAGTTCAAGCTGAGTATTATAGCACAATCACTCCATATACTATGCTGATATTACTGGGCAAAGAATATAATAACAGTCATAGTGCATATTGGCTTTTAGTCGCCTTTTACGACAGGCTTGCCTTGCCGCGGGCATATTCTATCCCCTGCCCGCAGGGGTAGTAGATAGGGACAACTTTCGTTGTAGATTTACGTGAGTACCTGCCGGCGACGGCCTTACCTCACGGTGTTCAAAACACAACGGATCAATACAATGCGTTGATCAGCGCCCCAAACAATACGAGCTTATGCAAGTATTTATTTGGATACCAGTGGCAGTGTGTCTGGGTCCACACTACCATCTTGGTATGATTCGAGGCCGACCTAAAACCTCTTCCGTTTTCGGATACGGCACCCAGTTACTTGTGTAACTTCTTTTTTCGAACTGAAAATTCAGTTCTTCCAGCATTTAGGTTTAAACCACAGCCACCACGATACTCCCCAAAGGGCCGAACCCAATGAGCAGATTGAACAGAAGTCCAAGGGCTTTCTGCTCCCCGTGGTACCGGAAAGTCTCCGGTCAGACTGCGTAGCCTAAACTACTGCCAGTTGAGCTACCCATTACTCAAATGACTGGTGACATTTGTCGCTTGAACTTCAAATGTCTTTTTATTCGCTTTTTCATTTAAAGTGTTTCTAATATCAGTTCAAGCTGAGTATTATAGCACTGTCACTCCATATACTATGCTGATATTACTGTGCAAAGAATATAATAACAGTCATAGTGCATATTGGCTTTTAGTCGCCTTTTACGACAGGCATGCCTTGCCGCGGGCATATTCTATCCCCTGCCAGCAGGGGTAGTAGATAGGGACAACTTTCGTTGTAGATTTACGTGAGTACCTGCCGGCGACGGCCTTACCTCACGGTGTTCAAAACACAACGGATCAATACAATGCGTTGATCAGCGCCCCAAACAATACGAGCTTATGCAAGTATTTATTTGGATACCAGTGGCAGTGTGTCTGGGTCCACACTACCATCTTGGTATGATTCGAGGCCGACCTAAAACCTCTTCCGTTTTCGGGTACGGCACCCAGTTACTTGTGTAACTTCTTTTTTTCGAACTGAAAATTCAGTTCTTCCAGCATTTAGGTTTAAACCACAGCCACCACGATACTTCCCAAAGGGCCGAAACCAATGAGCAGATTGAACAGAAGTCCAAGGGCTTTCTGCTCCCCGTGGTACCGGAAAGTCTCCGGTCAGACTGCGTAGCCTAAACTACTGCCAGTTGAGCTACCCATTACTCAAATGACTGGTGACATTTGTCGCTTGAACTTCAAATGTCTTTTTATTCGCTTTTTCATTTAAAGTGTTTCTAATATCAGTTCAAGCTGAGTATTATAGCACTATCACTCCATATACTATGCTGATATTACTGGGCAAAGAATATAATAACAGTCATAGTGCATATTGGCTTTTAGTCGCCTTTTACGACAGGCATGCCTTGCCGCGGGCATATTCTTTCCCCAAACCCGCAGGGGAACGTAGATAGGGACAACGTCCGGTGTGTTTAACGTGAGTACCTGCCGTCGACGGCCTTATCTCACGGCGCTCAAAAGCACAGCGTATCAATACAATGCGTTGATCAGCGCCCCAAAAATGCTAGGCATTTTTCAGTACCGATTGGTAGTGTGGAATGGACACACTACACACCTTGGTAAGGTTCGAGGCCTATCTAAAACCTCTGCCCTACTTTGGGTCCGGCACCCGGTTGCAATGCAACTCCACATTGAACTGACAAATCGTCAGTTCTTCCCGCATTTGGGTATAAACCACAACCACCACGATACTCCCCGAAGGGCCAGTCCGCACGAGCAGGTTGGAGCGAACTCCAAGGGCCCCTGCTCCCCGTGGTACCAGAATTAAGTCTCCGGTCAGACCTCGTAGCCGAAGCTACTACCAGTTGAGCCTCCATACAGCTCTGGACTGGTAACCAAGGGTTGAGCCCCATACGCACATTACACTCACACACCTTTCACACAAGAAGCTAACCCTAACTCACAGTTAAACGCCTCCGCCGCCTAAACAATTCACGCGCAAACGACCCTAACTGTTCGGCATTCCGACTAGTGGAGATCACACCGCTAACATCTAACCGTCCATCAGTCCAGCTAATCCCCATACCCCCTAGATCCCTAATGTCCGAGTACATCGGGCACTCCGCGATCAAGTGAACCCAGTCTTCACGACGCGCCCCACACAAACACCCCGACCTATCAGAAAGGTGCCTCTGATGCAAAAATGCATTCACAGGCCCATGCCCCGTTAACAAAAAACCCAGACTCAGACAAAATCTGAAGTCTGGGTTACCCTCAACGAACCTAACATCCCGGATGTACTCATAAGTCACCCGACCGTTAGGACTATTGTCCCAACGGTCTTGCCACCTACTCCTAACCCTATCATCTAGAAGCCTCTTTCTCCCTAGAAATCCCTCCCTCTCCACATCATCATCGGAAATCCAATCATTCCGCAGCAATGACACACTCAAGCCCCTTCTTAACCTGAATGCAACAGCTCGCTGTACAACAATCAGGTCAAGAGGGGGTGCACCTAGTAAAACCTGCATCGCATCCGTTGAAACGGTGCGACATACAGGCAAACATGCAAGCATCATGCAACGTTGCACCGAGAGGAGTTTTCGGCGACCAGAGACCGTCATCGCTGATTCCCACCATATTGCGGCTCCATAAGTGGCACAAGCCACAAATAGACCACGGTATATGGTGCGAACAGCACGGCGTCCAAGGCCCCAATCGCTCCTCAAGATGCGTCGCACTTTGCCTACGACCGCCTGCAGTCGCTCCTTCAGAATCGCTAAGTGTGGAGTAAAGCACATTCTTTCACTCATGGTCAGCCCCAGGTATTTGACTTGCGTCACATGCCTGATGCTGACCCCATTCACCTTGACAATCGGTGGACGAACCGGCGACAATCTGCCCTTAAGCAGCATTGTCACCGTTTTGTCCATCGATATGTCTACCCCCACACCTAAACCCCAACTATTTACAATTTCTAAAAATTGTCCTCCCGCCCGCTCTAACTCAAATCGCGATCGACCTTCAACCAGAAGGAGAAGGTCGTCCGCATACGCACAACATTTACAGAGGGGTTCGAGCTGTCCAAGCAGAGAGTCCATCATGAGGTTCCAAATATATGGACCGCAGATGGATCCCTGCGGGCAGCCACGAACCACTCCGATCTCCACACTCCCATTCATTCCGACTAGAGAGGCTTTTCTGTCCGAAAAGTAACTCCGCCAAAGAGTAATTTCCGGACAGCCAAGCTCCTCCAGCCGTTGCAACACTCGATCCCAGCTTAGGTAATCAAATGCCCCCTTGAAGTCAACAAATATGCCAAGGACATATTTGTTGACATTCTCCCTAACAGCACCCTGAACGTAGAACCACGCATCCTCTACACTGCGTCCTTTCCTGAACCCATACTGTCTATCCGACCACATACCCCGCGTTAGCTCCTGAAGCCGTTCCACCATAACTCTTTCCAGCACTTTTCCAAGTACTGGAAGGAGACTGATGCCCCGATAAGAGCGAGGATCACTCCTGATCCTATCAGGGGACTTCAGGAGAGGTACAACCCTAGCAATTTTCCACTCGCGTGGAAAATAACCCTCCCACACGCACTTATTATAAATGGCCTCCAAGTATTCCGGAATGAACTTCCACAAGCTTTTGCACATCTCTCCGTTCAAACCATCAAAACCTGGGGACCGTTTAGACCTGACCAGGCCAAAGGCGTACCCCAACTCTCCATCGTCTAATGGAGGGACAGGTACCTCTTGTGCTTGAGGTACCTGAACCTCCGCCCTAGGAAAGAACGCTCCTAACAAAGCCCCCGCACACTCTCTCCACGTTGATAACATAGTGTCACCAACGCGAAGAGAGGTAACGTCCTCCCTCTTATGACCCCGGCAGATCCTATAGACCTGACCCCACGGGTCGTCCCTATTCTCACTCACGAAACTCCTCCACTCCTCTTCTTTAACTTTTACCAACATATCCTTATATTCCCTAGCCGCACAACTAAGTTCATGCCTAAGCTGGGACAGCCTGTCAGAATTGGACCGCCGAGCGCGTTGAAACTTTCGCCTCAATCGCCTGACAGTCCTCCTCTTCAAGGTTAACTCATGCGTCCACCACTTAATTTTCCTAACGATAAAACTTTCACACTTTCTAAGTACCCTATCATTAACCCCCCACACTACCTCATAAAGACGAGCAACCTGCTCATCAACCCCCAAATCCTCAAACGCTCTAAGCGGTATACCCAATACCGCTTCCCGGACAGATCGTCCATATTGGTTCCAGTCGATACCAGAGGTACGCCATCGCCGCAATGGACTCTCATACAGCGAGGGAGGGGATTTGGGAGTAACCATAATTTGGATAAAATTATGATCACTCAATCCCCACCCTCCCTTAACCTCCCATCTAGCTACGAACGCCCTATCTGCTGCCTGATTCATAAGCGTCACGTCAATGTCACTCACGCCCCCAGGCCCATCAAACGTGTACCATTCACTCGGCTCATTCACAATGTGGAGGTTTTTAGCCACCACCCATTCACTTAATGCCTCGCCTCGACTGTGGCTTTGATATCCAGACGAATGCCGGGATACCTTACTAAACCACATCGAAGACGAGGCATTCGCATCCAGCCCTAGGATAAATGGGCTACTACTCGCAAGTAGTAGTAGCTTATCCATGTAGCCCAGGTAGGGCTCTAGGGGCTCGCTAAATTTGCAGTACAAACTAGCTACAATCAGCCTACCGAACTCCCCCTCTATCGCGACACATACACCCAGTTGTGAGGAATCCACAACTACACAATCGTAGTTGGGATCACTCACAACAATTGCAGCATTAGCCCCAAGGTCCGTGAAGACCTTGAAACTACCAGGAAGACCCCGAACCACACCATTGGTGGCGTAGGGCTCCTGGAGTAAGGCAATGCCGCACCTCCCCTCAGCCATACACCCCCCCAATTCACACAATACGGCATACGCCCCCTGGCAGTTTAACTGTATAATTCCCCCCATCAGTGTCTGGCGAGGGCGCGCTCAACAATGCCACAGTATATCGGGCAGACAGCGGACATCATAAGATGCCCAGCTGGTCTACCCTTGAATGCGCAGTTGCGGCAATGGAGTGCATTGACGCAACTGGCAGCTCTGTGGCCTTCCTGACCGCACCTCCGGCAGACATCTGATTTGGCCCTACACACAGCCACTCTATGGTCGAAACTCATACACCGGAAGCAGCCAGCAACGGGGCTATCCGGTCGCACCCGGAAGGAGAACCACTTGATGTAGCACCTACCTGCCTCCAAGAGGGCGGACACCATTTTGTCCGTACCCTCAAGGACGACATTGGTGCTACCATCAGGGGCCACCTTCCAGGGACGACTGACCATCCTCACATCTGACCTCTGGGACGCCGGGCTGAAATCCTGAAGGTTCAGCCGGAGTAACTCTTCCATGAACTCATCATGGGAGATCTCCGTGTGAACCCCCTGGACTACAACCCGAGGACCCAACTTCCGGTTGACAGTCACGTCCAACCCCACCTCCCCGAATTTCGCGTTCATCGCAACTTTCTCCCTCTCTAAAACAGAGGGAGTGCGGATAACCGCCCCACCACCCTTAATTGGCCTAACCTCGTGGATCCTTACCCCCAGGGAAGGACCCACCTCCTTAACTACTTTTTTAACGACTTCCTCAGAGGAAGCTGCAGGCCCCTTACTCCTAACCACAACTGACCAGGTCTCAACGGGCTTCTGCGCCACCGGTGCAATCGCCTCCAGTACAGGTGCTGGGGGCGGAGGCATCGGTGCCGATGGAGCCGGCATTGACCTGCTCGGCGGCGAGGAGTGTCCTCCACAGCCTCCTCTAAGGGCGTCAACTTGTCCACGAAGATGGGCATTCTCGGTTACTACCGTCATCAGAAGTGCCTCGTACTTCGAGGCAAGCTCCATCAGCCAATTCGCGATCCCTATATCAAAATTCTCGGCCCCAAAAACTATTCCGCTAAGTTCCGCCGAAATTTTCTTTATAGCCGCTACATGGCTCACCGCACCACCCCCGACAATAACCGCGCTCCCTTTAGCAGCGTCTTTTCTGCCCGCACTACTTTTTCTCGCGCTCGCCTTATTATCTCCCGTCTTTTTCGCGCCCTCGTCACCCCGCACGAGACCAACTTCGCCAGCGCCCGATTTCTGCGCAGACACATCTGCTGCACCCTCGCCCGACTTTGCGGAGTGAACAGCCACTTTTTCAGCGGTGTCACCCTTACCGCAACCGCAACCACTACCGCTCCCGCCCTCTTCACCCCCCGTTTCTCCCGCAGACCCCAAACGCGCCTTCTGCCGTGGCGGGGACCTTACCGATGGCCCCGCCATCTCGTCACCCGAAGTGTCGACCGTAACAGTTGATGGCCCCGACTCTTCGCTTCCAGCGAGGGACTTAACCCTCCTCCTCCGTGGTGGAGGCATCTTAGCCTTCGGACTTCGCCTTTCGGTAGGCTGATCCGCCAAGCGTACCACTGACGCAGATGGAACTCGTTCAAGCAAGACCCCGAAACAGCCGTCCGCCACGTACGTGCGACTGAACGCGCTGAAAAAAGTGTCGCAAGCGCAGACCCGCTCTGTAGCAGCGACGACCCACGCGGACGATTAAAGCGTTCTCGCAAGGGTACAGCCCACAACTCCAACCAAATGGTCTGGACAAAGGTCACTCAATTGACCGCCGGACGGAACAAGTCCCCGTAACGGTTGCGAGTCAACCGATGTGGCGCTGAACCGAATCGATCCGTGGGCTAAACGCACACTACTACGACCGTTTGTCTCCACAGGATTCACTATCTCCAACACTGGGACAGCCGCCGGTACCTGTCGAGCAATCCTGCTCAGGACTTGCTGACACTGACCAACTGAACGCCAGATGCCCAACACAGCACTCCAAACAAGCAGTCCAGCCGGCAAACAATGCCAACAACACAGCACTAAACTGGAACTGTACGGAGAGTCCCACAACAACAACAACCACGTTGCGGTAGTACCTAAAGGTACAGTACACATAATTAAAAATATGTACTTACCGCTACTTAATAAGCCCACGCCAAAAATTTCCCAATAACGCGCAATTCGTGCCCTAGCACGAAAAACCACACACGCGGTCCCGTAACCGAGCAAAAACAATTTCCAGCGAATACCCGCACAAAACGAAATTCCAAGGAAATTGTACCAACAATTTCCACACACCCGCCAAGCAACGGTGCCAACTCACTCGCGTAAACAAATATCGCACAAAAGAAAATTGAAAAAAATCACTAATAAATCGCAACGATGCGCACGCACGTCTATTCGCGTCGGAATCCAAACAACGAATGAGTAGATAGGGACAACTTTCGTTGTAGATTTACGTGAGTACCTGCTGGCGACGGCCTTACCTCACGGTGTTCAAAACACAACGGATCAATACAATGCGTTGATCAGGGCCTCAAACAAAACGAGCTTATGCAAGTATTTATTTGGATACCAGTGGCAGTGTGTCTGGGTCCACACTACCATCTTGGTATGATTCGAGGCCGACCTAAAACCTCTTCCGTTTTCGGGTACGGCACCCAGTTACTTGTGTAACTTCTTTTTTCGAACTGAAAATTCAGTTCTTCCAGCATTTAGGTTTAAACCACAGCCACCACGATACTCCCCAAAGGGCCGAACCCAATGAGCAGATTGAACAGAAGTCCAAGGGCTTTCTGCTCCCCGTGGTACCGGAAAGTCTCCGGTCAGACTGCGTAGCCTAAACTACTGCCAGTTGAGCTACCCATTACTCAAATGACTGGTGACATTTGTCGCTTGAACTTCAAATGTCTTTTTATTTGCTTTTTCATTTAAAATGTTTCTAATATCAGTTCAAGCTGAGTATTATAGCACTATCACTCCATATACTATGCTGATATTACTGGGCAAAGAATATAATAACAGTCATAGTGCATATTGGCTTTTAGTCGCCTTTTACGACAGGCATGCCTTGCCGCGGGCATATTCTATCCCCTGCCCGCAGGGGTATGTAAATAGGGACAACAACTTTCGTTGTAGATTTACGTGAGTACCTGCCGGCGACGGCCTTACCTCACGGTGTTCAAAACACAACGGATCAATACAATACGTTGATCAGCGCCCCAAACAATACGAGCTTATGCAAGTATTTATTTGGATACCAGTGGCAGTGTGTCTGGGTCCACACTACCATCTTGGTATGATTCGAGGCCGACCTAAAACCTCTTCCGTTTTCGGGTACGGCACCCAGTTACTTGTGTAACTTCTTGTTTTCGAACTGAAAATTCAGTTCTTCCAGCATTTAGGTTTAAACCACAGCCACCACGATACTCCCCAAAGGGCCGAACCCAATGAGCAGATTGAACAGAAGTCCAAGGGCTTTCTGCTCCCCGTGGTACCGGAAAGTCTCCGGTCAGACTGCGTAGCCTAACCTACTGCCAGTTGAGCTACCCATTACTCAAATGACTGGTGACATTTGTCGCTTGAACTTCAAATGTCTTTTTATTTGCTTTTTCATTTAAAGTGTTTCTAATATCAGTTCAAGCTGAGTATTATAGCACTATCACTCCATATACTATGCTGATATTACTGGGCAAAGAATATAATAACAGTCATAGTGCATATTGGCTTTTAGTCGCCTTTTACGACAGGCATGCCTTGCCGCGGGCATATTCTATCCCCTGCCCGCAGGGGTAGTAGATAGGGACAACTTTCGTTGTAGATTTACGTGAGTACCTGCCGGCGACGGCCTTACCTCACGGTGTTCAAAACACAACGGATCAATACAATGCGTTGATCAGCGCCCCAAACAATACGAGCTTATGCAAGTATTTATTTGGATACCAGTGGCAGTGTGTCTGGGTCCACACTACCATCTTGGTATGATTCGAGGCCGACCTAAAACCTCTTCCGTTTTCGGATACGGCACCCAGTTACTTGTGTAACTTCTTTTTTCGAACTGAAAATTCAGTTCTTCCAGCATTTAGGTTTAAACCACAGCCACCACGATACTCCCCAAAGGGCCGAACCCAATGAGCAGATTGAACAGAAGTCCAAGGGCTTTCTGCTCCCCGTGGTACCGGAAAGTCTCCGGTCAGACTGCGTAGCCTAAACTACTGCCAGTTGAGCTACCCATTACTCAAATGACTGGTGACATTTGTCGCTTGAACTTCAAATGTCTTTTTATTCGCTTTTTCATTTAAAGTGTTTCTAATATCAGTTCAAGCTGAGTATTATAGCACTATCACTCCATATACTATGCTGATATTACTGTGCAAAGAATATAATAACAGTCATAGTGCAAGTCGCCTTTTACGACAAGCATGCCTTGCCGCGGGCATATTCTATCCCCTGCCAGCAGGGGTAGTAGATAGGGACAACTTTCGTTGTAGATTTACGTGAGTACCTGCCGGCGACGGCCTTACCTCACGGTGTTCAAAACACAACGGATCAATACAATGCGTTGATCAGCGCCCCAAACAATACGAGCTTATGCAAGTATTTATTTGGATACCAGTGGCAGTGTGTCTGGGTCCACACTACCATCTTGGTATGATTCGAGGCCGACCTAAAACCTCTTCCGTTTTCGGGTACGGCACCCAGTTACTTGTGTAACTTCTTTTTTTCGAACTGAAAATTCAGTTCTTCCAGCATTTAGGTTTAAACCACAGCCACCACGATACTTCCCAAAGGGCCGAAACCAATGAGCAGATTGAACAGAAGTCCAAGGGCTTTCTGCTCCCCGTGGTACCGGAAAGTCTCCGGTCAGACTGCGTAGCCTAAACTACTGCCAGTTGAGCTACCCATTACTCAAATGACTGGTGACATTTGTCGCTTGAACTTCAAATGTCTTTTTATTCGCTTTTTCATTTAAAGTGTTTCTAATATCAGTTCAAGCTGAGTATTATAGCACTATCACTCCATATACTATGCTGATATTACTGGGCAAAGAATATAATAACAGTCATAGTGCATATTGGCTTTTAGTCGCCTTTTACGACAGGCATGCCTTGCCGCGGGCATATTCTTTCCCCAAACCCGCAGGGGAACGTAGATAGGGACAACGTCCGGTGTGTTTAACGTGAGTACCTGCCGTCGACGGCCTTATCTCACGGCGCTCAAAAGCACAGCGTATCAATACAATGCGTTGATCAGCGCCCCAAAAATGCTAGGCATTTTTCAGTACCGATTGGTAGTGTGGAATGGACACACTACACACCTTGGTAAGGTTCGAGGCCTATCTAAAACCTCTGCCCTACTTTGGGTCCGGCACCCGGTTGCAATGCAACTCCACATTGAACTGACAAATCGTCAGTTCTTCCCGCATTTGGGTATAAACCACAACCACCACGATACTCCCCGAAGGGCCAGTCCGCACGAGCAGGTTGGAGCGAACTCCAAGGGCCCCTGCTCCCCGTGGTACCAGAATTAAGTCTCCGGTCAGACCTCGTAGCCGAAGCTACTACCAGTTGAGCCTCCATACAGCTCTGGACTAGTAACCAAGGGTTGAACCCCATACGCACATTACACTCACACACCTTTCACACAAGAAGCTAACGCTAACTCACAGTTAAACGCCTCCGCCGCCTAAACAATTCACGCGCAAACGACCCTAACTGTTCGGCATTCCGACTAGTGGAGATCACACCGCTAACATCTAACCGTCCATCAGTCCAGCTAATCCCCATACCCCCTAGATCCCTAATGTCCGAGTACATCGGGCACTCCGCGATCAAGTGAACCCAGTCTTCATGACGCGCCCCACACAAACACCCCGACCTATCAGAAAGGTGCCTCTGATGCAAAAATGCATTCAGAGGCCCATGCCCCGTTAACAAAAAACCCAGACTCAGGAAAAATCTGAAGTCTGGGTTACCCTCAACGAACCTAACATCCCGGATGTACTCATAAGTCACCCGACCATTAGGACTATTGTCCCAACGGTCTTGCCACCTACTCCTAACCCTATCATCTAGAAGCCTCTTGCTCCCTAGAAATCCCTCCCTCTCCACATCATCATCGGAAATCCAATCATTCCGCAGCAATGACACACTCAAGCCCCTTCTTAACCTGAATGCAACAGCTCGCTGTACAACAATCAGGTCAAGAGGGGGTGCACCTAGTAAAACCTGCATCGCATCCGTTGAAACGGTGCGACATACAGGCAAACATGCAAGCATCATGCAACGTTGCACCGAGAGGAGTTTTCGGCGACCAGAGACCGTCATCGCTGATTCCCACCATATTGCGGCTCCATAAGTGGCACAAGCCACAAATAGACCACGGTATATGGTGCGAACAGCACGGCGTCCAAGGCCCCAATCGCTCCTCAAGATGCGTCGCACTTTGCCTACGACCGCCTGCAGTCGCTCCTTCAGAATCGCTAAGTGTGGAGTAAAGCACATTCTTTCACTCATGGTCAGCCCCATCAGCATCAGGTATGTGACGCAAGTCAAATACCTGGGGCTGACCCCATTCACCTTGACAATCGGTGGACGAACCGGCGACAATCTGCCCTTAAGCAGCATTGTCACCGTTTTGTCCATCGATATGTCTACCCCCACACCTAAACCCCAACTATTTACAATTTCTAAAAATTGTCCTCCCGCCCGCTCTAACTCAAATCGCGATCGACCTTCAACCAGAAGGAGAAGGTCGTCCGCATACGCACAACATTTACAGAGGGGTTCGAGCTGTCCAAGCAGAGAGTCCATCATGAGGTTCCAAATATATGGACCGCAGATGGATCCCTGCGGGCAGCCACGAACCACTCCGATCTCCACACTCCCATTCATTCCGACTAGAGAGGCTTTTCTGTCCGAAAAGTAACTCCGCCAAAGAGTAATTTCCGGACAGCCAAGCTCCTCCAGCCGTTGCAACACTCGATCCCAGCTTAGGTAATCAAATGCCCCCTTGAAGTCAACAAATATGCCAAGGACATATTTGTTGACATTCTCCCTAACAGCACCCTGAACGTAGAACCACGCATCCTCTACACTGCGTCCTTTCCTGAACCCATACTGTCTATCCGACCACATACCCCGCGTTAGCTCCTGAAGCCGTTCCACCATAACTCTTTCCAGCACTTTTCCAAGTACTGGAAGGAGACTGATGCCCCGATAAGAGCGAGGATCACTCCTGATCTTATCAGGGGACTTCAGGAGAGGTACAACCCTCGCAATTTTCCACTCGCGTGGAAAATAACCCTCCCACACGCACTTATCATAAATGGCCTCCAAGTATTCAGGAATGAACTTCCACAAGCTTTTGCACATCTCTCCGTTCAAACCATCAAAACCTGGGGACCGTTTAGACCTGACCAGGCCAAAGGCGTACCCCAACTCTCCATCGTCTAATGGAGGGACAGGTACCTCTTGTGCTTGAGGTACCTGAACCTCCGCCCTAGGAAAGAACGCTCCTAACAAAGCCCCCGCACACTCTCTCCACGTTGATAACATAGTGTCACCAACGCGAAGAGAGGTAACGTCCTCCCTCTTATGACCCCGGCAGATCCTATAGACCTGACCCCACGGGTCGTCCCTATTCTCACTCACGAAACTCCTCCACTCCTCTTCTTTAACTTTTACCAACATATCCTTATATTCCCTAGCCTGTCAGAATTGGACCGCCGAGCGCGTTGAAACTTTCGCCTCAATCGCCTGACAGTCCTCCTCTTCAAGGTTAACTCATGCGTCCACCACTTAATTTTCCTAACGATAAAACTTTCACACTTTCTAAGTACCCTATCATTAACCCCCCACACTACCTCATAAAGACGAGCAACCTGCTCATCAACCCCCAAATCCTCAAACGCTCTAAGCGGTATACCCAATACCGCTTCCCTGACAGATCGTCGATATTGGTTCCAGTCGATACCAGAGGTACGCCATCGCCGCAATGGACTCTCATACAGCGAGGGAGGGGATTTGGGAGTAACCATAATTTGGATCAAATTATGATCACTCAATCCCCACCCTCCCTTAACCTCCCATCTAGCTACGAACGCCCTATCTGCTGCCTGATTCATAAGCGTCACGTCAATGTCACTCACGCCCCCAGGCCCATCAAACGTGTACCATTCACTCGGCTCATTCACAATGTGGAGGTTTTTAGCCACCCCCCATTCACTTAATGCCTCGCCTCGACTGTGGCTTTGATATCCAGACGAATGCCGGGATACCTTACTAAACCACATCGAAGACGAGGCATTCGCATCCAGCCCTAGGATAAATGGGCTACTACTCGCAAGTAGTAGTAGCTTATCCATGTAGCCCAGGTAGGGCTCTAGGGGCTCGCTAAATTTGCAGTACAAACTAGCTACAATCAGCCTACCGAACTCCCCCTCTATCGCGACACATACACCCAGTTGTGAGGAATCCACAACTACACAATCGTAGTTGGGATCACTCACAACAATTGCAGCATTAGCCCCAAGGTCCGTGAAGACCTTGAAACTACCAGGAAGACCCCGAACCACACCATTGGTGGCGTAGGGCTCCTGGAGTAAGGCAATGCCGCACCTCCCCTCAGCCATACACCCCCCCAATTCACATATTACGGCATACGCCCCCTGGCAGTTTAACTGTATAATTCCCCCCATCAGTGTCTGGCGAGGGCGCGCTCAACAATGCCACAGTATATCGGGCAGACAGCGGACATCATAAGATGCCCAGCTGGTCTACCCTTGAATGCGCAGTTGCGGCAATGGAGTGCATTGACGCAACTGGCAGCTCTGTGGCCTTCCTGACCGCACCTCCGGCAGACATCTGATTTGGCCCTACACACAGCCACTCTATGGTCGAAACTCATACACCGGAAGCAGCCAGCAACGGGGCTATCCGGTCGCACCCGGAAGGAGAACCACTTGATGTAGCACCTACCTGCCTCCAAGAGGGCGGACACCATTTTGTCCGTACCCTCAAGGACGACATTGGTGCTACCATCAGGGGCCACCTTCCAGGGACGACTGACCATCCTCACATCTGACCTCTGGGACGCCGGGCTGAAATCCTGAAGGTTCAGCCGGAGTAACTCTTCCATGAACTCATCATGGGAGATCTCCGTGTGAACCCCCTGGACTACAACCCGAGGACCCAACTTCCGGTTGACAGTCACGTCCAACCCCACCTCCCCGAATTTCGCGTTCATCGCAACTTTCTCCCTCTCTAAAACAGAGGGAGTGGCCCATCACCCTTAATTGGCCTAACCTCGTGGATCCTTACCCCCAGGGAAGGACCCACCTCCTTAACTACTTTTTTAACGACTTCCTCAGAGGAAGCTGCAGGCCCCTTACTCCTAACCACAACTGACCAGGTCTCAACAGGCTTCTGCGCCACCGGTGCAATCGCCTCCAGTACAGGTGCTGGGGGCGGAGGCATCGGTGCCGATGGAGCCGGCATTGACCTGCTCGGCGGCGAGGAGTGTCCTCCACAGCCTCCTCTAAGGGCGTCAACTTGTCCACGAAGATGGGCATTCTCGGTTACTACCGTCATCAGAAGTGCCTCGTACTTCGAGGCAAGCTCCATCAGCCAATTCGCGATCCCTATATCAAAATTCTCGGCCCCAAAAACTATTCCGCTAAGTTCCGCCGAAATTTTCTTTATAGCCGCTACATGGCTCACCGCACCACCCCCGACAATAACCGCGCTCCCTTTAGCAGCGTCTTTTCTGCCCGCACTACTTTTTCTCGCGCTCGCCTTATTATCTCCCGTCTTTTTCGCGCCCTCGTCACCCCGCACGAGACCAACTTCGCCAGCGCCCGATTTCTGCGCAGACACATCTGCTGCACCCTCGCCCGACTTTGCGGAGTGAACAGCCACTTTTTCAGCGGTGTCACCCTTACCGCAACCGCAACCACTACCGCTCCCGCCCTCTTCACCCCCCGTTTCTCCCGCAGACCCCAAACGCGCCTTCTGCCGTGGCGGGGACCTTACCGATGGCCCCGCCATCTCGTCACCCGAAGTGTCGACCGTAACAGTTGATGGCCCGACTCTTCGCTTCCAGCGAGGGACTTAACCCTCCTCCTCCGTGGTGGAAGCATCTTAGCCTTCGGACTTCGCCTTTCGGTAGGCTGATCCGCCAAGCGTACCACTGACGCAGATGGAACTCGTTCAAGCAAGACCCCGAAACAGCCGTCCGCCACGTACGTGCGACTGAACGCGCTGAAAAAAGTGTCGCAAGCGCAGACCCGCTCTGTAGCAGCGACGACCCAAGCGGACGATTAAAGCGTTCTCGCAAGGGTACAGCCCACAACTCCAACCAAATGGTCTGGACAAAGGTCACTCAATTGACCGCCGGACGGAACAAGTCCCCGTAACGGTTGCGAGTCAACCGATGTGGCGCTGAACCGAATCGATCCGTGGGCTAAACGCACACTACTACGACCGTTTGTCTCCACAGGATTCACTATCTCCAACACTGGGACAGCCGCCGGTACCTGTCGAGCAATCCTGCTCAGGACTTGCTGACACTGACCAACTGAACGCCAGATGCCCAACACAGCACTCCAAACAAGCAGTCCAGCCGGCAAACAATGCCAACAACACAGCACTAAACTGGAACTGTACGGAGAGTCCCACAACAACAACAACCACGTTGCGGTAGTACCTAAAGGTACAGTACACATAATTAAAAATATGTACTTACCGCTACTTAATAAGCCCACGCCAAAAATTTCCCAATAACGCGCAATTCGTGCCCTAGCACGAAAAACCACACACGCGGTCCCGTAACCGAGCAAAAACAATTTCCAGCGAATACCCGCACAAAACGAAATTCCAAGGAAATTGTACCAACAATTTCCACACACCCGCCAAGCAACGGTGCCAACTCACTCGCGTAAACAAATATCGCACAAAAGAAAATCGAAAAAAATCACTAATAAATCGCAACGATGCGCACGCACGTCTATTCGCGTCGGAATCCAAACAACGAATGAGTAGATAGGGACAACTTTCGTTGTAGATTTACGTGAGTACCTGCTGGCGACGGCCTTACCTCACGGTGTTCAAAACACAACGGATCAATACAATGCGTTGATCAGCGCCTCAAACAAAACGAGCTTATGCAAGTATTTATTTGGATACCAGTGGCAGTGTGTCTGGGTCCACACTACCATCTTGGTATGATTCGAGGCCGACCTAAAACCTCTTCCGTTTTCGGGTACGGCACCCAGTTACTTGTGTAACTTCTTTTTTCGAACTGAAAATTCAGTTCTTCCAGCATTTAGGTTTAAACCACAGCCACCACGATACTCCCCAAAGGGCCGAACCCAATGAGCAGATTGAACAGAAGTCCAAGGGCTTTCTGCTCCCCGTGGTACCGGAAAGTCTCCGGTCAGACTGCGTAGCCTAAACTACTGCCAGTTGAGCTACCCATTACTCAAATGACTGGTGACATTTGTCGCTTGAACTTCAAATGTCTTTTTATTTGCTTTTTCATTTAAAGTGTTTCTAATATCAGTTCAAGCTGAGTATTATAGCACTATCACTCCATATACTATGCTGATATTACTGTTCTACTACTTAATAACAGTCATAGTGCATATTGGCTTTTAGTCGCCTTTTACGACAGGCATGCCTTGCCGCGGGCATATTCTATCCCCTGCCCGCAGGGGTATGTAAATAGGGACAACAACTTTCGTTGTAGATTTACGTGAGTACCTGCCGGCGACGGCCTTACCTCACGGTGTTCAAAACACAACGGATCAATACAATGCGTTGATCAGCGCCCCAAACAAAACGAGCTTATGCAAGTATTTATTTGGATACCAGTGGCAGTGTGTCTGGGTCCACACTACCATCTTGGTATGATTCGAGGCCGACCTAAAACCTCTTCCGTTTTCGGGTACGGCACCCAGTTACTTGTGTAACTTCTTTTTTCGAACTGAAAATTCAGTTCTTCCAGCATTTAGGTTTAAACCACAGCCACCACGATACTCCCCAAAGGGCCGAACCCAATGAGCAGATTGAACAGAAGTCCAAGGGCTTTCTGCTCCCCGTGGTACCGGAAAGTCTCCGGTCAGACTGCGTAGCCTAAACTACTGCCAGTTGAGCTACCCATTACTCAAATGACTGGTGACATTTGTCGCTTGAACTTCAAATGTCTTTTTATTCGCTTTTTCATTTAAAGTGTTTCTAATATCAGTTCAAGCTGAGTATTATAGCACTATCACTCCATATACTATGCTGATATTACTGTTCAAAGAATATAATAACAGTCATAGTGCATATTGGCTTTTAGTCGCCTTTTACGACAGGCATGCCTTGCCGCGGGCATATTCTATCCCCTGCCCGCAGGGGTAGTAGATAGGGACAACTTTCGTTGTAGATTTACGTGAGTACCTGCCGGCGACGGCCTTACCTCACGGTGTTCAAAACACAACGGATCAATACAATGCGTTGATCAACGCCCCAAACAATACGAGCTTATGCAAGTATTTATTTGGATACCAGTGGCAGTGTGTCTGGGTCCACACTACCATCTTGGTATGATTCGAGGCCGACCTAAAACCTCTTCCGTTTTCGGGTACGGCACCCAGTTACTTGTGTAACTTCTTTTTTTCGAACTGAAAATTCAGTTCTTCCAGCATTTAGGTTTAAACCACAGCCACCACGATACTCCCCAAAGGGCCGAACCCAATGAGCAGATTGAACAGAAGTCCAAGGGCTTTCTGCTCCCCGTGGTACCGGAAGGTCTCCGGTCAGACTGCGTAGCCTAAACTACTGCCAGTTGAGCTACCCATTACTCAAATGACTGGTGACATTTGTCGCTTGAACTTCAAATGTCTTTTTATTCGCTTTTTCATTTAAAGTGTTTCTAATATCAGTTCAAGCTGAGTATTATAGCACTATCACTCCATATACTATGCTGATATTACTGGGCAAAGAATATAATAACAGTCATAGTGCATATTGGCTTTTAGTCGCCTTTTACGACAGGCATGCCTTACCGCGGGCATATTCTATCCCCTGCCCGCAGGGGTAAGTAGATAGGGACAACTTTCGTTGTAGATTTACGTGAGTACCTGCCGGCGACGGCCTTACCTCACGGTGTTCAAAACACAACGGATCAATACAATGCGTTGATCAGCGCCCCAAACAATACGAGCTTATGCAAGTATTTATTTGGATACCAGTGGCAGTGTGTCTGGGTCCACACTACCATCTTGGTATGATTCGAGGCCGACCTAAAACCTCTTCCGTTTTCGGGTACGGCACCCAGTTACTTGTGTAACTTCTTTTTTCGAACTGAAAATTCAGTTCTTCCAGCATTTAGGTTTAAACCACAGCCACCACGATACTCCCCAAAGGGCCGAAACCAATGAGCAGATTGAACAGAAGTCCAAGGGCTTTCTGCTCCCCGTGGTACCGGAAAGTCTCCGGTCAGACTGCGTAGCCTAAACTACTGCCAGTTGAGCTACCCATTACTCAAATGACTGGTGACATTTGTCGCTTGAACTTCAAATGTCTTTTTATTCGCTTTTTCATTTAAAGTGTTTCTAATATCAGTTCAAGCTGAGTATTATAGCACTATCACTCCATATACTATGCTGATATTACTGGGCAAAGAATATAATAACAGTCATAGTGCATATTGGCTTTTAGTCGCCTTTTACGACAGGCATGCCTTGCCGCGGGCATATTCTTTCCCCAAACCCGCAGGGGAACGTAGATAGGGACAACGTCCGGTGTGTTTAACGTGAGTACCTGCCGTCGACGGCCTTATCTCACGGCGCTCAAAAGCACAGCGTATCAATACAATGCGTTGATCAGCGCCCCAAAAATGCTAGGCATTTTTCAGTACCGATTGGTAGTGTGGAATGGACACACTACACACCTTGGTAAGGTTCGAGGCCTATCTAAAACCTCTGCCCTACTTTGGGTCCGGCACCCGGTTGCAATGCAACTCCACATTGAACTGACAAATCGTCAGTTCTTCCCGCATTTGGGTATAAACCACAACCACCACGATACTCCCCGAAGGGCCAGTCCGCACGAGCAGGTTGGAGCGAACTCCAAGGGCCCCTGCTCCCCGTGGTACCAGAATTAAGTCTCCGGTCAGACCTCGTAGCCGAAGCTACTACCAGTTGAGCCTCCATACAGCTCTGGACTGGTAACCAAGGGTTGAACCCCATACGCACATTACACTCACACACCTTTCACACAAGAAGCTAACCCTAACTCACAGTTAAACGCCTCCGCCGCCTAAACAATTCACGCGCAAACGACCCTAACTGTTCGGCATTCCGACTAGTGGAGATCACACCGCTAACATCTAACCGTCCATCAGTCCAGCTAATCCCCATACCCCCTAGATCCCTAATGTCCGAGTACATCGGGCACTCCGCGATCAAGTGAACCCAGTCTTCACGACGCGCCCCACACAAACACCCCGACCTATCAGAAAGGTGCCTCTGATGCAAAAATGCATTCAGAGGCCCATGCCCCGTTAACAAAAAACCCAGACTCAGACAAAATCTGAAGTCTGGGTTACCCTCAACGAACCTAACATCCCGGATGTACTCATAAGTCACCCGACCATTAGGACTATTGTCCCAACGGTCTTGCCACCTACTCCTAACCCTATCATCTAGAAGCCTCTTGCTCCCTAGAAATCCCTCCCTCTCCACATCATCATCGGAAATCCAATCATTCCGCAGCAATGACACACTCAAGCCCCTTCTTAACCTGAATGCAACAGCTCGCTGTACAACAATCAGGTCAAGAGGGGGTGCACCTAGTAAAACCTGCATCGCATCCGTTGAAACGGTGCGACATACAGGCAAACATGCAAGCATCATGCAACGTTGCACCGAGAGGAGTTTTCGGCGACCAGAGACCGTCATCGCTGATTCCCACCATATTGCGGCTTAATAAGTGGCACAAGCCACAAATAGACCACGGTATATGGTGCGAACAGCACGGCGTCCAAGGCCCCAATCGCTCCTCAAGATGCGTCGCACTTTGCCTACGACCGCCTGCAGTCGCTCCTTCAGAATCGCTAAGTGTGGAGTAAAGCACATTCTTTCACTCACGGTCAGCCCCAGGTATTTGACTTGCGTCACATACCTGATGCTGACCCCATTCACCTTGACAATCGGTGGACGAACCGGCGACAATCTGCCCTTAAGCAGCATTGTCACCGTTTTGTCCATCGATATGTCTACCCCCACACCTAAACCCCAACTATTTACAATTTCTAAAAATTGTCCTCCCGCCCGCTCTAACTCAAATCGCGATCGACCTTCAACCAGAAGGAGAAGGTCGTCCGCATACGCACAACATTTACAGAGGGGTTCGAGCTGTCCAAGCAGAGAGTCCATCATGAGGTTCCAAATATATGGACCGCAGATGGATCCCTGCGGGCAGCCACGAACCACTCCGATCTCCACACTCCCATTCATTCCGACTAGAGAGGCTTTTCTGTCCGAAAAGTAACTCCGCCAAAGAGTAATTTCCGGACAGCCAAGCTCCTCCAGCCGTTGCAACACTCGATCCCAGCTTAGGTAATCAAATGCCCCCTTGAAGTCAACAAATATGCCAAGGACATATTTGTTGACATTCTCCCTAACAGCACCCTGAACGTAGAACCACGCATCCTCTACACTGCGTCCTTTCCTGAACCCATACTGTCTATCCGACCACATACCCCGCGTTAGCTCCTGAAGCCGTTCCACCATAACTCTTTCCAGCACTTTTCCAAGTACTGGAAGGAGACTGATGCCCCGATAAGAGCGAGGATCACTCCTGATCCTATCAGGGGACTTCAGGAGAGGTACAACCCTAGCAATTTTCCACTCGCGTGGAAAATAACCCTCCCACACGCACTTATTATAAATGGCCTCCAAGTATTCCGGAATGAACTTCCACAAGCTTTTGCACATCTCTCCGTTCAAACCATCAAAACCTGGGGACCGTTTAGACCTGACCAGGCCAAAGGCGTACCCCAACTCTCCATCGTCTAATGGAGGGACAGGTACCTCTTGTGCTTGAGGTACCTGAACCTCCGCCCTAGGAAAGAACGCTCCTAACAAAGCCCCCGCACACTCTCTCCACGTTGATAACATAGTGTCACCAACGCGAAGAGAGGTAACGTCCTCCCTCTTATGACCCCGGCAGATCCTATAGACCTGACCCCACGGGTCGTCCCTATTCTCACTCACGAAACTCCTCCACTCCTCTTCTTTAACTTTTACCAACATATCCTTATATTCCCTAGCCGCACAACTAAGTTCATGCCTAAGCTGGGACAGCCTGTCAGAATTGGACCGCCGAGCGCGTTGAAACTTTCGCCTCAATCGCCTGACAGTCCTCCTCTTCAAGGTTAACTCATGCGTCCACCACTTAATTTTCCTAACGATAAAACTTTCACACTTTCTAAGTACCCTATCATTAACCCCCCACACTACCTCATAAAGACGAGCAACCTGCTCATCAACCCCCAAATCCTCAAACGCTCTAAGCGGTATACCCAATACCGCTTCCCTGACAGATCGTCCATATTGGTTCCAGTCGATACCAGAGGTACGCCATCGCCGCAATGGACTCTCATACAGCGAGGGAGGGGATTTGGGAGTAACCATAATTTGGATCAAATTATGATCACTCAATCCCCACCCTCCCTTAACCTCCCATCTAGCTACGAACGCCCTATCTACTGCCTGATTCATAAGCGTCACGTCAATGTCACTCACGCCCCCAGGCCCATCAAACGTGTACCATTCACTCGGCTCATTCACAATGTGGAGGTTTTTAGCCACCACCCATTCACTTAATGCCTCGCCTCGACTGTGGCTTTGATATCCAGACGAATGCCGGGATACCTTACTAAACCACATCGAAGACGAGGCATTCGCATCCAGCCCTAGGATAAATGGGCTACTACTCGCAAGTAGTAGTAGCTTATCCATGTAGCCCAGGTAGGGCTCTAGGGGCTCGCTAAATTTGCAGTACAAACTAGCTACAATCAGCCTACCGAACTCCCCCTCTATCGCGACACATACACCCAGTTGTGAGGAATCCACAACTACACAATCGTAGTTGGGATCACTCACAACAATTGCAGCATTAGCCCCAAGGTCCGTGAAGACCTTGAAACTACCAGGAAGACCCCGAACCACACCATTGGTGGCGTAGGGCTCCTGGAGTAAGGCAATGCCGCACCTCCCCTCAGCCATACACCCCCCCAATTCACACATTACGGCATACGCCCCCTGGCAGTTTAACTGTATAATTCCCCCCATCAGTGTCTGGCGAGGGCGCGCTCAACAATGCCACAGTATATCGGGCAGACAGCGGACATCATAAGATGCCCAGCTGGTCTACCCTTGAATGCGCAGTTGCGGCAATGGAGTGCATTGACGCAACTGGCAGCTCTGTGGCCTTCCTGACCGCACCTCCGGCAGACATCTGATTTGGCCCTACACACAGCCACTCTATGGTCGAAACTCATACACCGGAAGCAGCCAGCAACGGGGCTATCCGGTTGCACCCGGAAGGAGAACCACTTGATGTAGCACCTACCTGCCTCCAAGAGGGCGGACACCATTTTGTCCGTACCCTCAAGGACGACATTGGTGCTACCATCAGGGGCCACCTTCCAGGGACGACTGACCATCCTCACATCTGACCTCTGGGACGCCGGGCTGAAATCCTGAAGGTTCAGCCGGAGTAACTCTTCCATGAACTCATCATGGGAGATCTCCGTGTGAACCCCCTGGACTACAACCCGAGGACCCAACTTCCGGTTGACAGTCACGTCCAACCCCACCTCCCCGAATTTCGCGTTCATCGCAACTTTCTCCCTCTCTAAAACAGAGGGAGTGCCCCACCACCCTTAATTGGCCTAACCTCGTGGATCCTTACCCCCAGGGAAGGACCCACCTCCTTAACTACTTTTTTAACGACTTCCTCAGAGGAAGCTGCAGGCCCCTTACTCCTAACCACAACTGACCAGGTCTCAACAGGCTTCTGCGCCACCGGTGCAATCGCCCCCAGTACAGGTGCTGGGGGCGGAGGCATCGGTGCCGATGGAGCCGGCATTGACCTGCTCGGCGGCGAGGAGTGTCCTCCACAGCCTCCTCTAAGGGCGTCAACTTGTCCACGAAGATGGGCATTCTCGGTTACTACCGTCATCAGAAGTGCCTCGTACTTCGAGGCAAGCTCCATCAGCCCCTTCGCGATCCCTATATCAAAATTCTCGGCCCCAAAAACTATTCCGCTAAGTTCCGCCGAAATTTTCTTTATAGCCGCTACATGGCTCACCGCACCACCCCCGACAATAACCGCGCTCCCTTTAGCAGCGTCTTTTCTGCCCGCACTACTTTTTCTCGCGCTCGCCTTATTATCTCCCGTCTTTTTCGCGCCCTCGTCACCCCGCACGAGACCAACTTCGCCAGCGCCCGATTTCTGCGCAGACACATCTGCTGCACCCTCGCCCGACTTTGCGGAGTGAACAGCCACTTTTTCAGCGGTGTCACCCTTACCGCAACCGCAACCACTACCGCTCCCGCCCTCTTCACCCCCCGTTTCTCCCGCAGACCCCAAACGCGCCTTCTGCCGTGGCGGGGACCTTACCGATGGCCCCGCCATCTCGTCACCCGAAGTGTCGACCGTAACAGTTGATGGCCCCGACTCTTCGCTTCCAGCGAGGGACTTAACCCTCCTCCTCCGTGGTGGAGGCATCTTAGCCTTCGGACTTCGCCTTTCGGTAGGCTGATCCGCCAAGCGTACCACTGACGCAGATGGAACTCGTTCAAGCAAGACCCCGAAACAGCCGTCCGCCACGTACGTGCGACTGAACGCGCTGAAAAAAGTGTCGCAAGCGCAGACCCGCTCTGTAGCAGCGACGACCCAAGCGGACGATTAAAGCGTTCTCGCAAGGGTACAGCCCACAACTCCAACCAAATGGTCTGGACAAAGGTCACTCAATTGACCGCCGGACGGAACAAGTCCCCGTAACGGTTGCGAGTCAACCGATGTGGCGCTGAACCGAATCGATCCGTGGGCTAAACGCACACTACTACGACCGTTTGTCTCCACAGGATTCACTATCTCCAACACTGGGACAGCCGCCGGTACCTGTCGAGCAATCCTGCTCAGGACTTGCTGACACTGACCAACTGAACGCCAGATGCCCAACACAGCACTCCAAACAAGCAGTCCAGCCGGCAAACAATGCCAACAACACAGCACTAAACTGGAACTGTACGGAGAGTCCCACAACAACAACAACCACGTTGCGGTAGTACCTAAAGGTACAGTACACATAATTAAAAATATGTACTTACCGCTACTTAATAAGCCCACGCCAAAAATTTCCCAATAACGCGCAATTCGTGCCCTAGCACGAAAAACCACACACGCGGTCCCGTAACCGAGCAAAAACAATTTCCAGCGAATACCCGCACAAAACGAAATTCCAAGGAAATTGTACCAACAATTTCCACACACCCGCCAAGCAACGGTGCCAACTCACTCGCGTAAACAAATATCGCACAAAAGAAAATCGAAAAAAATCACTAATAAATCGCAACGATGCGCACGCACGTCTATTCGCGTCGGAATCCAAACAACGAATGAGTAGATAGGGAGAACTTTCGTTGTAGATTTACGTGAGTACCTGCTGGCGACGGCCTTACCTCACGGTGTTCAAAACACAACGGATCAATACAATGCGTTGATCAGCGCCTCAAACAAAACGAGCTTATGCAAGTATTTATTTGGATACCAGTGGCAGTGTGTCTGGGTCCACACTACCATCTTGGTATGATTCGAGGCCGACCTAAAACCTCTTCCGTTTTCGGGTACGGCACCCAGTTACTTGTGTAACTTCTTTTTTCGAACTGAAAATTCAGTTCTTCCAGCATTTAGGTTTAAACTACAGCCACCACGATACTCCCCAAAGGGCCGAACCCAATGAGCAGATTGAACAGAAGTCCAAAGGCTTTCTGCTCCCCGTGGTACCGGAAAGTCTCCGGTCAGACTGCGTAGCCTAAACTACTGCCAGTTGAGCTACCCATTACTCAAATGACTGGTGACATTTGTCGCTTGAACTTCAAATGTCTTTTTATTTGCTTTTTCATTTAAAGTGTTTCTAATATCAGTTCAAGCTGAGTATTATAGCACTATCACTCCATATACTATGCTGATATTACTGGGCAAAGAATATAATAACAGTCATAGTGCATATTGGCTTTTAGTCGCCTTTTATGACAGGCATGCCTTGCCGCGGGCATATTCTATCCCCTGCCCGCAAGCGTATGTAAATAGGGACAACAACTTTCGTTGTAGATTTACGTGAGTACCTGCCGGCGACGGCCTTACCTCACGGTGTTCAAAACACAACGGATCAATACAATGCGTTGATCAGCGCCCCAAACAAAACGAGCTTATGCAAGTATTTATTTGGATACCAGTGGCAGTGTGTCTGGGTCCACACTACCATCTTGGTATGATTCGAGGCCGACCTAAAACCTCTTCCGTTTTCGGGTACGGCACCAAGTTACTTGTGTAACTTCTTTTTTCGAACTGAAAATTCAGTTCTTCCAGCATTTAGGTTTAAACCACAGCCACCACGATACTCCCCAAAGGGCCGAACCCAATGAGCAGATTGAACAGAAGTCCAAGGGCTTTCTGCTCCCCGTGGTACCGGAAAGTCTCCGGTCAGACTGCGTAGCCTAAACTACTGCCAGTTGAGCTACCCATTACTCAAATGACTGGTGACATTTGTCGCTTGAACTTCAAATGTCTTTTTATTCGCTTTTTCATTTAAAGTGTTTCTAATATCAGTTCAAGCTGAGTATTATAGCACTATCACTCCATATACTATGCTGATATTACTGGGCAAAGAATATAATAACAGTCATAGTGCATATTGGCTTTTAGTCGCCTTTTACGACAGCCATGCCTTGCCGCGGGCATATTCTTTCCCCAAATGTAAATAGGGACAACTTTCGTTGTAGATTTACGTGAGTACCTGCCGGTGACGGCCTTACCTCACGGTGTTCAAAACACAACGGATCAATACAATGCGTTGATCAGCGCCCCAAACAAAACGAGCTTATGCAAGTATTTATTTGGATACCAGTGGCAGTGTGTCTGGGTCCACACTACCATCTTGGTATGATTCGAGGCCGACCTAAAACCTCTTCCGTTTTCGGGTACGGCACCCAGTTACTTGTGTAACTTCTTTTTTCGAACTGAAAATTCAGTTCTTCCAGCATTTAGGTTTAAACCACAGCCACCACGATACTCCCCAAAGGGCCGAACCCAATGAGCAGATTGAACAGAAGTCCAAGGGCTTTCTGCTCCCCGTGGTACCGGAAAGTCTCCGGTCAGACTGCGTAGCCTAAACTACTGCCAGTTGAGCTCCCCATTACTCAAATGACTGGTGACATTTGTCGCTTGAACTTCAAATGTCTTTTTATTTGCTTTTTCATTTAAAGTGTTTCTAATATCAGTTCAAGCTGAGTATTATAGCACTATCACTCCATATACTATGCTGATATTACTGGGCAAAGAATATAATAACAGTCATAGTGCATATTGGCTTTTAGTCGCCTTTTACGACAGGCATGCCTTGCCGCGGGCATATTCTTTCCCCAAACCCGCAGGGGAACGTAAATAGGGACAACTTTCGTTGTAGATTTACGTGAGTACCTGCCGGCGACGGCCTTACCTCACGGTGTTCAAAACACAACGGATCAATACAATGCGTTGATCAGCGCCCCAAACAAAACGAGCTTATGCAAGTATTTATTTGGATACCAGTGGCAGTGTGTCTGGGTCCACACTACCATCTTGGTATGATTCGAGGCCGACCTAAAACCTCTTCCGTTTTCGGGTACGGCACCCAGTTACTTGTGTAACTTCTTTTTTCGAACTGAAAATTCAGTTCTTCCAGCATTTAGGTTTAAACCACAGCCACCACGATACTCCCCAAAGGGCCGAACCCAATGAGCAGATTGAACAGAAGTCCAAGGGCTTTCTGCTCCCCGTGGTACCGGAAAGTCTCCGGTCAGACTGCGTAGCCTAAACTACTGCCAGTTGAGCTCCCCATTACTCAAATGACTGGTGACATTTGTCGCTTGAACTTCAAATGTCTTTTTATTTGCTTTTTCATTTAAAGTGTTTCTAATATCAGTTCAAGCTGAGTATTATAGCACTATCACTCCATATACTATGCTGATATTACTGGGCAAAGAATATAATAACAGTCATAGTGCATATTGGCTTTTAGTCGCCTTTTACGACAGGCATGCCTTGCCGCGGGCATATTCTTTCCCCAAACCCGCAGGGGAAGGTAAATAGGGACAACTTGCGTTGTAGATTAACGTGAGTACCTGCCGGCGACGGCCTTACCTCACGGTGCTCAAGAGCACGGCGTATCAATACACACGTCTGATAAACGCCCCAAATAATACGAGCTTTTTGCAAGTATTATTTGGATACCAAAGGCAGTGTGTCTGGGTCCACACTACCATCTTGGTATGATTCGAGGCCGACCTAAAACCTCTTCCGTTTTCGGGTACGGCACCCAGTTACTTGTGTAACTTCTTTTTTTCGAACTGAAAATTCAGTTCTTCCAGCATTTAGGTTTCAACCACAGCCACCACGATACTCCCCAAAGGGCCGAACCCAATGAGCAGATTGAACAGAAGTCCAAGGGCTTTCTGCTCCCCGTGGTACCGGAAAGTCTCCGGTCAGACTGCGTAGCCTAAACTACTGCCAGTTGAGCAACCCATTACTCAAATGACTGGTGACATTTGTCGCTTGAACTTCAAATGTCTTTTTATTCGCTTTTTCATTTAAAGTGTTTCTAATATCAGTTCAAGCTGAGTATTATAGCACTATCACTCCATATACTATGCTGATATTACTGGGCAAAGAATATAATAACAGTCATAGTGCATATTGGCTTTTAGTCGCCTTTTACGACAGGCATGCCTTGCCGCGGGCATATTCTTTCCCCAAACCCGCAGGGAAGGTAAATAGGGACAACTTTCGTTGTAGATTTACGTGAGTACCTGCCGGCGACGGCCTTACCTCACGGTGTTCAAAACACAACGGATCAATACAATGCGTTGATCAGCGCCCCAAACAAAACGAGCTTATGCAAGTATTTATTTGGATACCAGTGGCAGTGTGTCTGGGTCCACACTACCATCTTGGTATGATTCGAGGCCGACCTAAAACCTCTTCCGTTTTCGGGTACGGCACCCAGTTACTTGTGTAACTTCTTTTTTCGAACTGAAAATTCAGTTCTTCCAGCATTTAGGTTTAAACCACAGCCACCACGATACTCCCCAAAGGGCCGAACCCAATGAGCAGATTGAACAGAAGTCCAAGGGCTTTCTGCTCCCCGTGGTACCGGAAAGTCTCCGGTCAGACTGCGTAGCCTAAACTACTGCCAGTTGAGCTCCCCATTACTCAAATGACTGGTGACATTTGTCGCTTGAACTTCAAATGTCTTTTTATTTGCTTTTTCATTTAAAGTGTTTCTAATATCAGTTCAAGCTGAGTATTATAGCACTATCACTCCATATACTATGCTGATATTACTGGGCAAAGAATATAATAACAGTCATAGTGCATATTGGCTTTTAGTCGCCTTTTACGACAGGCATGCCTTGCCGCGGGCATATTCTTTCCCCAAACCCGCAGGGGAAGGTAAATAGGGACAACGTCCGGTGTGTTTAACGTGAGTACCTGCCGTCGACGGCCTTATCTCACGGCGCTCAAAAGCACAGCGTATCAATACAATGCGTTGATCAGCGCCCCAAAAATGCTAGGCATTTTTCAGCACCGATTGGTAGTGTGGAATGGACACACTACACACCTTGGTAAGGTTCGAGGCCTATCTAAAACCTCTGCCGTACTTTGGGTCCGGCACCCGGTTGCAATGCAACTCCACATTGAACTGACAAAACGTCAGTTCTTCCCGCATTTGGGTATAAACCACAACCACCACGATACTCCCCGAAGGGCCAGTCCGCACGAGCAGGTTGGAGCGAACTCCAAGGGCCCCTGCTCCCCGTGGTACCAGAATTAAGTCTCCGGTCAGACCTCGTAGCCGAAGCTACTACCAGTTGAGCCTCCATACAGCTCTGGACTGGTAACCAAGGGTTGAACCCCATACGCACATTACACTCACACACCTTTCACACAAGAAGCTAACCCTAACTCACAGTTAAACGCCTCCGCCGCCTAAACAATTCACGCGCAAACGACCCTAACTGTTCGGCATTCCGACTAGTGGAGATCACACCGCTAACATCTAACCGTCCATCAGTCCAGCTAATCCCCATACCCCCTAGATCCCTAATGTCCGAGTACATCGGGCACTCCGCGATCAAGTGAACCCAGTCTTCACGACGCGCCCCACACAAACACCCCGACCTATCAGAAAGGTGCCTCTGATGCAAAAATGCATTCAGAGGCCCATGCCCCGTTAACAAAAAACCCAGACTCAGACAAAATCTGAAGTCTGGGTTACCCTCAACGAACCTAACATCCCGGATGTACTCATAAGTCACCCGACCATTAGGACTATTGTCCCAACGGTCTTGCCACCTACTCCTAACCCTATCATCTAGAAGCCTCTTGCTCCCTAGAAATCCCTCCCTCTCCACATCATCATCGGAAATCCAATCATTCCGCAGCAATGACACACTCAAGCCCCTTCTTAACCTGAATGCAACAGCTCGCTGTACAACAATCAGGTCAAGAGGGGGTGCACCTAATAAAACCTGCATCGCATCCGTTGAAACGGTGCGACATACAGGCAAACATGCAAGCATCATGCAACGTTGCACCGAGAGGAGTTTTCGGCGACCAGAGACCGTCATCGCTGATTCCCACCATATTGCGGCTCCATAAGTGGCACAAGCCACAAATAGACCACGGTATATGGTGCGAACAGCACGGCGTCCAAGGCCCCAATCGCTCCTCAAGATGCGTCGCACTTTGCCTACGACCGCCTGCAGTCGCTCCTTCAGAATCGCTAAGTGTGGAGTAAAGCACATTCTTTCACTCATGGTCAGCCCCAGGTATTTGACTTGCGTCACATACCTGATGCTGACCCCATTCACCTTGACAATCGGTGGACGAACCGGCGACAATCTGCCCTTAAGCAGCATTGTCACCGTTTTGTCCATCGATATGTCTACCCCCACACCTAAACCCCAACTATTTACAATTTCTAAAAATTGTCCTCCCGCCCGCTCTAACTCAAATCGCGATCGACCTTCAACCAGAAGGAGAAGGTCGTCCGCATACGCACAACATTTACAGAGGGGTTCGAGCTGTCCAAGCAGAGAGTCCATCATGAGGTTCCAAATATATGGACCGCAGATGGATCCCTGCGGGCAGCCACGAACCACTCCGATCTCCACACTCCCATTCATTCCGACTAGAGAGGCTTTTCTGTCCGAAAAGTAACTCCGCCAAAGAGTAATTTCCGGACAGCCAAGCTCCTCCAGCCGTTGCAACACTCGATCCCAGCTTAGGTAATCAAATGCCCCCTTGAAGTCAACAAATATGCCAAGGACATATTTGTTGACATTCTCCCTAACAGCACCCTGAACGTAGAACCACGCATCCTCTACACTGCGTCCTTTCCTGAACCCATACTGTCTATCCGACCACATACCCCGCGTTAGCTCCTGAAGCCGTTCCACCATAACTCTTTCCAGCACTTTTCCAAGTACTGGAAGGAGACTGATGCCCCGATAAGAGCGAGGATCACTCCTGATCTTATCAGGGGACTTCAGGAGAGGTACAACACTAGCAATTTTCCACTCGCGTGGAAAATAACCCTCCCACACGCACTTATTATAAATGGCCTCCAAGTATTCCGGAATGAACTTCCACAAGCTTTTGCACATCTCTCCGTTCAAACCATCAAAACCTGGGGACCGTTTAGACCTGACCAGGCCAAAGGCGTACCCCAACTCTCCATCGTCTAATGGAGGGACAGGTACCTCTTGTGCTTGAGGTACCTGAACCTCCGCCCTAGGAAAGAACGCTCCTAACAAAGCCCCCGCACACTCTCTCCACGTTGATAACATAGTGTCACCAACGCGAAGAGAGGTAATGTCCTCCCTCTTACGACCCCGGCAGATCCTATAGACCTGACCCCACGGGTCGTCCCTATTCTCACTCACGAAACTCCTCCACTCCTCTTCTTTAACTTTTACCAACATATCCTTATATTCCCTAGCCGCACAACTAAGTTCATACCTAAGCTGGGACAGCCTGTCAGAATTGGACCGCCGAGCGCGTTGAAACTTTCGCCTCAATCGCCTGACAGTCCTCCTCTTCAAGGTTAACTCATGCGTCCACCACTTAATTTTCCTAACGATAAAACTTTCACACTTTCTAAGTACCCTATCATTAACCCCCCACACTACCTCATAAAGACGAGCAACCTGCTCATCAACCCCCAAATCCTCAAACGCTCTAAGCGGTATACCCAATACCGCTTCCCTGACAGATCGTCCATATTGGTTCCAGTCGATACCAGAGGTACGCCATCGCCGCAATGGACTCTCATACAGCGAGGGAGGGGATTTGGGAGTAACCATAATTTGGATCAAATTATGATCACTCAATCCCCACCCTCCCTTAACCTCCCATCTAGCTACGAACGCCCTATCTGCTGCCTGATTCATAAGCGTCACGTCAATGTCACTCACGCCCCCAGGCCCATCAAACGTGTACCATTCACTCGGCTCATTCACAATGTGGAGGTTTTTAGCCACCACCCATTCACTTAATGCCTCGCCTCGACTGTGGCTTTGATATCCAGACGAATGCCGGGATACCTTACTAAACCACATCGAAGACGAGGCATTCGCATCCAGCCCTAGGATAAATGGGCTACTACTCGCAAGTAGTAGTAGCTTATCCATGTAGCCCAGGTAGGGCTCTAGGGGCTCGCTAAATTTGCAGTACAAACTAGCTACAATCAGCCTACCGAACTCCCCCTCTATCGCGACACATACACCCAGTTGTGAGGAATCCACAACTACGCAATCGTAGTTGGGATCACTCACAACAATTGCAGCATTAGCCCCAAGGTCCGTGAAGACCTTGAAACTACCAGGAAGACTCCGAACCACACCATTGGTGGCGTAGGGCTCCTGGAGTAAGGCAATGCCGCACCTCCCCTCAGCCATACACCCCCCCAATTCACACATTACGGCATACGCCCCCTGGCAGTTTAACTGTATAATTCCCCCCATCAGTGTCTGGCGAGGGCGTGCTCAACAATGCCACAGTATATCGGGCAGACAGCGGACATCATAAGATGCCCAGCTGGTCTACCCTTGAATGCGCAGTTGCGGCAATGGAGTGCATTGACGCAACTGGCAGCTCTGTGGCCTTCCTGACCGCACCTCCGGCAGACATCTGATTTGGCCCTACACACAGCCACTCTATGGTCGAAACTCATACACCGGAAGCAGCCAGCAACGGGGCTATCCGGTCGCACCCGGAAGGAGAACCACTTGATGTAGCACCTACCTGCCTCCAAGAGGGCGGACATCATTTTGTCCGTACCCTCAAGGACGACATTGGTGCTACCATCAGGGGCCACCTTCCAGGGACGACTGACCATCCTCACATCTGACCTCTGGGACGCCGGGCTGAAATCCTGAAGGTTCAGCCGGAGTAACTCTTCCATGAACTCATCATGGGAGATCTCCGTGTGAACCCCCTGGACTACAACCCGAGGACCCAACTTCCGGTTGACAGTCACGTCCAACCCCACCTCCCCGAATTTCGCGTTCATCGCAACTTTCTCCCTCTCTAAAACAGAGGGAGTGCGGATAACCGCCCCACCACCCTTAATTGGCCTAACCTCGTGGATCCTTACCCCCAGGGAAGGACCCACCTCCTTAATTACTTTTTTAACGACTTCCTCAGAGGAAGCTGCAGGCCCCTTACTCCTAACCACAACTGACCAGGTCTCAACAGGCCTCTGCGCCACCGGTGCAATCGCCTCCAGTACAGGTGCTGGGGGCGGAGGCATCGGTGCCGATGGAGCCGGCATTGACCTGCTCGGCGGCGAGGAGTGTCCTCCACAGCCTCCTCTAAGGGCGTCAACCTGACCACGAAGATGGGCATTCTCGGTTACTACCGTCATCAGAAGTGCCTCGTATTTCGAGGCAAGCTCCATCAGCCCCTTCGCGGTCCCTATAGCGAAATTTTCGGCCCCAAAAACTACTTCGCTGAGCTCCGCCGAAATTTTCTTAATAGCCGCGACATGGCTAACCGCACCACCCCCGACAACAACACCCCCCTTAAGAGCACCACGGTTGCTCGCGCCGCCCTTGCTCGCGCTTGTTTTGCTAGCGCCCGTTTTCTTCGAACCCGTATCAACGCTCGCAACACCCACTTCGCCCTCGCCCGACTTTGCGGGGTGAACAGTCGCTTTTTCAGCGGTGTCACCGTTATCGCAACCGCTACCACTACCGCTCCCGCCCTCATCACCCCCCGTTTCTGCCGGCGACCCCAAACGCGCCTTCCGCCGTGGCGGGGACCTCACCGATGGCCTCACCGCCTCGTCTCCCGAAGTGTCCACCGTTACCACCGATGGACCGGACTCCTCGCTCCCAGCGAGGGACTTTACCCTCCTCCTCCGTGGTGGAGGCATTCTTGCCTTCGGACGCCCTTTGGTAGGCTGATCCGCCGAACTTACCACTGACGCAGATGGCACTAGTTCAACAGATGCCGAAAACAGCCGCTCGCCAAGTACGTGCAACTGAACGCGCTGGAGAAAGTATCTCTAGCGCAGACCCGCTCTATAGCAGCGACGACCCAAGCGGACGATTAATGCGTTCTCGCTAGGGTACAGCCCACAACTCCAGCCAAAAGGCCTGGACAGAGGTCACTCAAATTGACCGCCGGACGGATCAATGTCCCCGTAACGGCCGCGAGTCGACCGATGTGGCGCTGGACCGAACCGATCCGTGGGTTAAACGCACACTGCTACGACCGTTTGTCTGCACACGGTACACTCACTTCGACACTGGACAGACGCTGGTACCTTTTGAGCAATCCTGCTCGAAACCTGCTGAAACTGGCCAACTGAACACCAGATGCCCAACACAACACTCCAAATAGGCGACTCTGCCGGCAAAGAATACCAACAATACGGCACTAAACTGGGGCTATGCAAAAAGTCCCCCACCAACAACAACGTGAACGACCACGTTGCGGTAGCACCTAAGGTACTGTACACAATATTAAAAAATATGTACTTACCGCTATTCCACCGAAAAATGCCCAAAAAACGCGCCAATTGTGCCCTTGCACGAAAAAACACACTCGCGGTCACGTACCCGAGCACTAACAACAAAACGCGAATACTCGCACAAAGCGAAATTCCGCAAGAAATTGTAGCAACAATTTCACACACTCGACAAGCAACGGTGCTTATGCTAACGCGTAAACAAATGTCGCTCAAAAGAAAATACCGAAAAATCACCGAAAATCACTAATCACAACGATGCGCACGCACGTCTATTCGCGTCGGAATCCAAACAACGAATGAATGGGTAAATAGGGACAGAGGGAATCTCGTTAATCCATTCATGCGCGTCACTAATTAGATGACGAGGCATTTGGCTACCTTAAGAGAGTCATAGTTACTCCCGCCGTTTACCCGCGCTTACTTGAATTTCTTCACTTTGACATTCAGAGCACTGGGCAGAAATCACATTGTGTCAACACCCGTTAGGGCCATCACAATGCTTTGTTTTAATTAGACAGTCGGATTCCCCAAGTCCGTGCCAGTTCTGAATTGATTGTTAATTGATAATCGTTATAATTTAAAAAAGTATCTATAGAATAATAAATCCTTTAGAAATTTTAGCAAGAAAGTTCCACAATTGGCTACGTAACTACTATCCGGGGAACAAGAATCGAAATTCTCTATTTACCCAGAACGAGTACATAAACCATGGTATTGCTTCCCAATCAAGCCCGACTATCTCAATCTTCAGAGCCAATCCTTATCCCGAAGTTACGGATCTAATTTGCCGACTTCCCTTACCTACTTTATTCTATCGACTAGAGACTCTTCACCTTGGAGACCAGCTGCGGATATTGGTACGGCCTGTTGAGAAGTTTGCGTAACCCCACCATAAATTTTCAAGGTCCGAGGAGAAAATATCGACACAACAGTAAATGTCATGCTCTTCTAGTCCATCTACCATATCTCTCTTCGAAAGACTTCCATGGTAGTACGACTATAAAACAGAAAAGAAAACTCTTCCGATACCTCTCGACGGCTTCTTTATGGTCGTTCCTGTTGCCAGGATGAGCACAAGGCCCATTTTTAATAACAAACGGATACTCAACAGGTTACGGAATTGGAACCGTATTCCCTTTCGTTCAAAATTATTCAAGTGTTTAATTACTATGGAATAAAAATTAATTCATTTCATTTCATTAAAACTTGAAAATTTTCGGCTTTCGCCTTGAACTTAGGACCGACTAACTCGTGATCAACCACTGTTCACACGAAACCCTTCTCCACTTCAGTCCTCCAAGGTCTCATTCGATTATTTGCTACTACCACCAAGATCTGTACCAATAGCGGCTCCATGCAGGCTTACGCCAAACACTTCTAAGCACACCATTGTACCCTCCTACTCACTAAAGTTTCAAAATTTATAATCCAACCGAAATTGTATTATAAATCATGTACTTTAGCGGTAATGTATAGGTATACAACTTAAGCGCCATCCATTTTAAGGGCTAGTTGCTTCGGCAGGTGAGTTGTTACACACTCCTTAGCGGATTACGACTTCCATGTCCACCGTCCTGCTGTTTTAAGCAACCAACGCCTTTCATGGTATCTGCATGAGTTGTTAATTTAGGCACCGTAACATTACGTTTGGTTCATCCCACAGCGCCAGTTCTGCTTACCAAAAGTGGCCCACTGGGCACATTATATCATAACCTCAACCTTCATATCAAGAAAGGTGAGGTTCTTACCCATTTAAAGTTTGAGAATAGGTTAAGGTCGTTTCGACCCTAAGGCCTCTAATCATTCGCTTTACCAGATAAGATTATTTTACATAATTTTTAAATGCACCAGCTATCCTGAGGGAAACTTCGGAGGGAACCAGCTACTAGATGGTTCGATTGGTCTTTCGCCCCTATACTCAATTCTGACAATCGATTTGCACGTCAGAACTGTTTCGGTCTTCCATCAGGGTTTCCCCTGACTTCAACCTGATCAAGTATAGTTCACCATCTTTCGGGTCACAGCATATATGCTCAAGGTACGCTCCAGTTAGAGGTATAAATAATAATAAATTATCATTATACATAACTATATGGAGCGCCCCGGGATTGAATTAATAATGTAATACATTAAAAATTAATCCCATTATTAATACAGTTAAGTTAATTTCGCCATTAGGTTTAATATAACCCAATGACTTGCACATATGTTAGACTCCTTGGTCCGTGTTTCAAGACGGGTCCCGAAGGTATCCTGAATCTTTCGCATTGTTAATCATATAAATGCATACAATTAATATTAAAATCAATGATAATAATATTATTGTAAAATTCAAAAGAATTTTAGCATTATATATAATAAAATCTATCAACACTTTATCAAATCATCAGTAATTATTCTATGTTAATAAGCTAAAAGCAAATTAATTTGAATAAACTTAAAAACCAATGATCTTTTGATAAATATTTTATTATGTTAATAGATTACAATGTCCTTATATGAAAAAAATGCACACTATTACTATAATATTTAAAATTAAATACTACAGTTATAATGATGAATTTTTCATAATGGATATTCAGGTTCATCGGGCTTAACCTCTAAGCAGTTTCACGTACTATTTAATTCTCTATTCAGAGTTCTTTTCAACTTTCCCTCACGGTACTTGTTTACTATCGGTCTCATGGTTATATTTAGTTTTAGATGGAGTTTACCACCCACTTAGTGCTGCACTATCAAGCAACACGACTCTTTGGAAATATCTTTCTAGTAATCATTAACGTTATACGGGCCTGGCACCCTCTATGGGTAAATGGCCTCATTTAAGAAGGACTTAAATCGTTAATTTCTCATACTAGATATTAAGATATTCCATACACTGCATCTCACATTTGCCATATAGACAAAGTGACTTAGTGCTGAACTATTTTCTTTTCGCTCGCCGCTACTAAGAAAATCCTTGTTAGTTTATTTTCCTCCCCTCATTAATATGCTTAAATTCAGGGGGTAGTCCCATATGAGTTGAGGTTGTATAAAATATATTTTAGATTGATTTGTTTATTTTTATTTAATTTTTTTGCTATTTGCTATTTTAAAGAAATATATTTTTATATCTTGATTACTCAATATTATTCAATCTTTTGATCCCTTTTTAAAATTCATAATATAATAATTAATAAAATTAACAACATTATTCCTCCACATATCATATATTTTTTTTTATTATAAATTTTTCTCAATACAATAGAGTGAATTAATTCTAGAATAAAAATTTATTTTATGCTAGACATTCCTCTTATGTATTATTTAATATAATTTAAATAATGTTGAAAATTTTTTCTTTTATGGGAATACTAAGATTCTCATTTATCATAAATTTTCGTTCAAATATGAGGTATTCAAGAATATATTTTCTATATTTCTTTTTATGCTATTAATATTATGGATTGAAAAATACAATCCAATAATATGCCATATGCTTAAATTCTATTAATTGACTAAAAGAATAAGCAACTAATTTAGCATAGTCTTACAACCCTCAACCATATGTAGTCCAAGCAGCACTTTAAAATTAATTAAAGTACATAACAGCATGGACCGCAATATGCGTTCAAAATGTCGATGTTCATGTGTCCTGCAGTTCACACGATGACGCACAGTTTGCTGCGTTCTTCATCGACCCATGAGCCGAGTGATCCACCGCTTAGAGTGATAATTTTTTTGTATTTTTTTAATTCAAAGTCAAAGAATTTTAATTTATTGAAAGTATTAATAATTAATCAATAATAAATTTTTAATACATAAGTTTAAAACATCTTTCAATAAATTGTAATTTTAAACCCAAACATTTGCAGCTGCGCATGTCTTAGGTCAACAAAAACAGTAATACCTTTTATATATTATTTTCTTCTCTATTTGTGCGTTTTCTTTTTTTAAATTTTTCAACATGTTTTTAATCACAAATAGAAAATACCATAAAAAAAAGGTATTACACACGTTAATGTGAACAAGTTAACTTATCATTTATAATATTTTATATAAATATCACAATTAAATATTATTTTCTATATAAATAATAAGTACAGCTATATGTTTAAAGGTTTTTTTATTGCGTTCAAATACAATGTATGCGAAGTTCACAATATAATATATATTGTCATAATGCATTACAAGGAATTAAAAAAAAAAAAAAAAAACAGAAAAACATCCAAAACATTGCATAATTCAAAACATTTTGAATGAAAAGAACAAAAAGAAAACTTTTTTTCTTTTTTATTCTTTTTTTTTATTTTGTTTTTATATAATTATTTTTTTTTTCTTTTCGGATAGGAACACAATAATGATCCTTCCGCAGGTTCACCTACGGAAACCTTGTTACGACTTTTACTTCCTCTAAATAATCAAGTTCGGTTCGGTTAAAGGTTTTTTTATTGCGTTCAAATACAATGTATGCGAAGTTCACAATATAATATATATTGTCATAATGCATTACAAGGAATTAAAAAAAAAAAAAAAAAAACAGAAAAACATTCAAAACATTGCATAATTCAAAACATTTTGAATGAAAAGAACAAAAAGAAAACTTTTTTTCTTTTTTATTCTTTTTTTTTATTTTGTTTTTATATAATTATTTTTTTTTTCTTTTCGGATAGGAACACAATAATGATCCTTCCGCAGGTTCACCTACGGAAACCTTGTTACGACTTTTACTTCCTCTAAATAATCAAGTTCGGTCAACTTTTGCGAAACAACCGTGAAACACAAGGCGTCACAGTGATCACGTCCGGAGACCTCACTAAATAATTCAATCGGTAGTAGCGACGGGCGGTGTGTACAAAGGGCAGGGACGTAATCAATGCGAGTTAATGACTCACACTTACTGGGAATTCCAAGTTCATGTGAACAGTTTCAGTTCACAATCCCAAGCATGAAAGTGGTTCAGCGGTTTACCCGGACCTCTCGGTCTAGGAAATACACGTTGATACTTTCATTGTAGCGCGCGTGCAGCCCAGGACATCTAAGGGCATCACAGACCTGTTATTGCTCAATCTCGTTACTGCTAGACGCAATTTGTCCATTTAAGAAGCTAGTGTCCTTATAATGGGACAAACCAACAGGTACGACTCCACTTATATAAACACATTCAAACACTTGTACATTCAAGATGAACGCATGAATGAAGGCTATATAAGCTTCAACACCATAATCCTGAAAGCATCTATTTAATATATTTGAGTCTCGTTCGTTATCGGAATTAACCAGACAAATCACTCCACGAACTAAGAACGGCCATGCACCACCACCCATAGATTCGAGAAAGAGCTATCAATCTGTCTTACACGCTTATGTTCGGACCTGGTAAGTTTTCCCGTGTTGAGTCAAATTAAGCCGCAGGCTCCACTCCTGGTGGTGCCCTTCCGTCAATTCCTTTAAGTTTCAGCTTTGCAACCATACTTCCCCCGGAGCCCAAAAGCTTTGGTTTCCCGGGAAGCGACTGAGAGAGCCATAGTAGTAGCTACACCCAATTGCTAGCTGGCATCGTTTATGGTTAGAACTAGGGCGGTATCTGATCGCCTTCGAACCTCTAACTTTCGTTCTTGATTAATGAAAACATCTTTGGCAAATGCTTTCGCTTAAGTTAGTCTTACGACGGTCCAAGAATTTCACCTCTCGCGTCGTAATACTAATGCCCCCAAACTGCTTCTATTAATCATTACCTCTTGATCTAAAAACCAATGAAAGTAGAACAGAGGTCTTATTTCATTATTCCATGCACAAAATATTCAGGCATTTGGAGCCTGCTTTAAGCACTCTAATTTGTTCAAAGTAATTGTACCGGCCCACAACAACACTCGATGAAGAGCACTGAAGCAGGTTTAAATAGAAGGAATATATAAGAAATACATTGTATTAATTATATATAAGAACTCCACCGGTAATACGCTTACATACATAAGGTAATGTACATACCACAATTAAAGTTGTACTACCCGTATGAAGCACAAATTCAACTACGAACGTTTTAACCGCAACAACTTTAATATACGCTATTGGAGCTGGAATTACCGCGGCTGCTGGCACCAGACTTGCCCTCCAATAGGTCCTTGTTAAAGGATTTAAAGTGTACACATTCCAATTACAGGGCCTCGGGTATGAGTCCTGTATTGTTATTTTTCGTCACTACCTCCCCGAACTGGGAGTGGGTAATTTACGCGCCTGCTGCCTTCCTTAGATGTGGTAGCCGTTTCTCAGGCTCCCTCTCCGGAATCGAACCCTGATTCCCCGTTACCCGTTGCAACCATGGTAGTCCTAGATACTACCATCAAAAGTTGATAGGGCAGACAATTGAAAGATCTGTCGTCGGTACGAGACCATACGATCTGCAAGTTATCTAGAGTTCAACCAATATAACGATCGAATAATCGCTTGGTTTTAGCCTAATAAAAGCACACGTTCCAAAAGGTCCGTGTTTATTTTGCATGTATTAGCTCTAGAATTACCACAGTTATCCAAGTAACTGTTAACGATCTATGGAACCATAACTGATATAATGAGCCTTTTGCGGTTTCACTTTTAATTTGTTTGTACTTAGACATGCATGGCTTAATCTTTGAGACAAGCATATAACTACTGGCAGGATCAACCAGAATAATATATATTTGTTTTTTATATAATATTTTTTATATTATATAAAAGTTTAAAATGATATTTTCTTATTTGAAAATTATACACAAATACACAAAACATAAAAACATTTACAATATACACAACAATTTTTCTATGTTTCTTTCTTTATTATATTCCTTTGAATTGATTTTTTTTTCATTATATTTCATTTCTATTGATTGATTTTGTAATGGATTTTTTTAATTTTTGTTTTGGTATCGTGAAAAGAATTTTCGTTCTCTATACATATTATTATTTAATTATTATGTAAGAACGATATTTCTTCTTATATTGGCAAAATTTTCAAATAATATCATTCTATACATTTTACTTTATTTCAATGCATATAGTAATATATATACCTATTTTTAAGAGTATATACATTTTTTTCTTGATTTGAAATTAATAATTTCAAATTCTATTATATTTATTTCAATAATAAATATATGATATAAAGTATTTTCGGGTGCAACACATTAATATTTTATTTTATTTAAAAACCATCCTTTTACACATATATTTTATGAGTAAATATTAGAATAGCTTCCAAATAAAACTAAAATATTGTTTAATATTTATTTCTACAATATGTTAGTATAGAATAATAGATTTTAATTTTTTTGTATAAAACAAAATCTATTTCTATTTAAACTAACTGTATAAAAACCAGGAATAAAAAATTTTTATTTCTACAATATGTTAGCCACATAGAATATATAGAGTTTTGTATAAAACAAAATCTATTTCTATTTAAACTAACTGTAGGAAACCAGGAATAAAAAACGCTCATTATATACAATATGTTAGTACAGAATATAGAGTTTTGTATAAAACAAAATCTATTTCTATTTAAACTAACTGTATAAAAACCAGGAATAAAAAATTTTTATTTCTACAATATGTTAGCCACATAGAATATATAGAGTTTTGTATAAAACAAAATCTATTTCTATTTAAACTAACTGTAGGAAACCAGGAATAAAAAACGCTCATAATATACAATATGTTAGTACAGAATATAGAGTTTTGTATAAAACAAAATCTATTTCTATTTAAACTAACTGTATAAAAACCAGGAATAAAAAACGCTCATAATATACAATATGTTAGTACAGAATATAGAGTTTTGTATAAAACAAAATCTATTTCTATTTAAACTAACTGTATAAAAACCAGGAATAAAAAACGCTCATAATATACAATATGTTAGTACAGAATATAGAGTTTTGTATAAAACAAAATCTATTTCTATTTAAACTAACTGTATAAAAACCAGGAATAAAAAGGCACACAAAATCAACTTTCATTTTCATATTTACTTAAAAATACATATAAAGTAAAAAATATTTCCATATAAATACTAAGTAAATAAAGTCATACAAGTATGAAAATTTTCATACAAGTACTAAATACATAAATCATATAAGTATAGTAATATTCATACATATAAGTATTTAAAAACAACTTCTTACTAATAAACTAACATAAGGAATTCAAATATATAAAAGTATAATACATTTCCTAGCAGTAAAAAATTTTCATATAAGTACTAAATGTATAAAGTCTATGAAGTAATAAATTTTCATATAAGTACTATTTCAGTATATGTCAATTTGAGCAGATTTGTGCAAATTTGTTATAAATGTTCTCTGCCATGTTGACGTTACCAACCCGAAAATATATGGAAAAATTCTTTTAACCTATTTAAAATTTAAAAACTCATATATACGTGGGTAATTTATATCATTTTCAAATATCGTCATGGTCATAATACAACTAATAACATCAAAAGTATTTTTACAATCGATTTTTTTTTTAAATTTTTAACTTGTATGACTTCATATTTAATACTTATATGAAAATTTATTACTTCATAGACTTTATACATTTAATACTTATATGAAAATTTATTACTTCATAGACTTTATACATTTAATACTTATATGAAAATTCATTACTTCATAGACTTTATATTTTTTATACTTATATAAAAATTTATTACTTCATAGACTTTATATTTTACTTCATAGACTTTATACATTTAATACTTATATGAAAATTTATTACTTCATAGACTTTATACATTTAATACTTATATGAAAATTTATTACTTCATAGACTTTATACATTTAATACTTATATGAAAATTCATTACTTCATAGATTTTTTATATTTACTACTTATATGAAAATTTATTACTTCATAGACTTTATACATTTAATACTTATATGAAAATTTATTACTTCATAGACTTTATACATTTAATACTTATATGAAAATTCATTACTTCATAGATTTTTTATATTTACTACTTATATGAAAATTTATTACTTCATAGACTTTATACATTTAGTACTTATATGAAAATTTATTACTTCATAGACTTTATACAATTAATACTTATATGAAAATTTATTACTTCATAGACTTTATATTTTACTTCATAGACTTTATACATTTAATACTTATATGAAAATTTATTACTTCATAGACTTTGTACATTTAATACTTATATAAAAATTTATTACTTCATAGACTTTATATATTTAATACTTATATGAAAATTTATTACTTCATAGACTTTATACAATTAATACTTATATGAAAATTTATTACTTCATAGACTTTATATATTTACTACTTATATGAAAATTTATTACTTCATAGACTTTATACATTTAGTACTTATATGAAAATTTATTACTTCATAGACTTTATACAATTAATACTTATATGAAAATTTATTACTTCATAGACTTTATACAATTAATACTTATATGAAAATGTATTACTTCATAGACTTTATACAATTAATACTTATATGAAAATTTATTACTTCATAGACTTTATATTTTTTATACTTATATAAAAATTTATTACTTCATAGACTTTATATTTTACTTCATAGACTTTATACATTTAATACTTATATGAAAATTTATTACTTCATAGACTTTATACATTTAATACTTATATAAAAATTTATTACTTCATAGACTTTATATTTTACTTCATAGACTTTATACATTTAATACTTATATGAAAATTTATTACTTCATAGACTTTATATATTTACTACTTATATGAAAATTTATTACTTCATAGACTTTATACATTTAGTACTTATATGAAAATTTATTACTTCATAGACTTTATACAATTAATACTTATATGAAAATTTATTACTTCATAGACTTTATACAATTAATACTTATATGAAAATTTATTACTTCATAGACTTTATACAATTAATACTTATATGAAAATTTATTACTTCATAGACTTTATACAATTAATACTTATATGAAAATTTATTACTTCATAGACTTTATACATTTAATACTTATATGAAAATTTATTACTTCATAGACTTTATATATTTAATACTTATATGAAAATTTATTACTTCATAGACTTTATACAATTAATACTTATATGAAAATTTATTACTTCATAGACTTTATATATTTACTACTTATATGAAAATTTATTACTTCATAGACTTTATACATTTAGTACTTATATGAAAATTTATTACTTCATAGACTTTATACAATTAATACTTATATGAAAATTTATTACTTCATAGACTTTATACAATTAATACTTATATGAAAATTTATTACTTCATAGACTTTATACAATTAATACTTATATGAAAATTTATTACTTCATAGACTTTATACATTTAATACTTATATGAAAATTTATTACTTCATAGACTTTATACAATTAATACTTATATGAAAATTTATTACTTCATAGACTTTATATATTTAATACTTATATGAAAATTTATTACTTCATAGGCTTTATACAATTAATACTTATATGAAAATTTATTACTTCATAGACTTTATATATTTAATACTTATATGAAAATTTATTACTTCATAGACTTTATACAATTAATACTTATATGAAAATTTATTACTTCATAGACTTTATACAATTAATACTTATATGAAAATTTATTACTTCATAGACTTTATACAATTAATACTTATATGAAAATTTATTACTTCATAGGCTTTATACATTTAGTACTTATATGAAAATTTATTACTTCATAGGCTTTATACAATTAATACTTATATGAAAATTCACTACTTCTTCATTTAATATTGCAAGCAAAGTATTTTGGTTAACATTTTTATTTTCATGTTATTAAAACACTTGATATACTATTATACCATATTGTATAATATGCTTTTATTTCAATTACTTTATTACTTTTGGTATATTATATGATAGTCGTTTGATAACAATCCCAACACTTACCTTATTTTCAATAAATATTGAAAACAAAGTTTTATACGTTCAAATTTTTATTTTCATGTTATGATTCTCTCAAACACTCATTAATATACCATATTGTATATTATGCTTTTATTTCAATTACTTTATTACTTTTGGTATATTAAATGATAGTCGTTTGATAACAATCCCAACACTTACCTTATTTTCAATAAATATTGAAAACAAAGTTTTATGCGTTCAAATTTTTATTTTCATGTTATGATTCTCTCAAACACTCATTAATATACCATATTGTATAATATGCTTTAATTTCAATTACTTTATTACTTTTGGTATATTAAATGATAGTCGTTTGATAACAATCCCAACACTTACCTTATTTTCAATAAATATTGAAAACAAAGTTTTATGCGTTCAAAT